>NW_007018362.1:254086-258274 GCF_000164805.1 Carlito syrichta
GTGCTATTGATGCAGCTCATTCATAGTTCACATTCCAAGAACCACAGACTAAGCAGGGCCCAGGCTGACACCTGAGATGCAATCAGGGATGCAGTGTTGAGTTCAATGCATTCTGGAGTAGTAACCAGCTGTGCAAATAGAGAGGAAAAAAAGATGCATTTTCATACATTTGCTATACTTCTCAAGTTCTAAAGACCATATTGTTTAATTTTTATAGTACTCTAAGAGCATAAGCCAAGTATGGACAACTTCTCAAAGCTGAATCCTTTACTTTCTAAGTTACTAATGAGCAGAACACATTATTTAGGGCTTCAAGTGTTAATTAAATGAATGTGGGCATCTTTGCCCTATGCTGTGCAAGTAACACAAATAAAAAATAAACCGTGCTGACAAAGGCTTAACATCCTGGATCTACAAGGAACTGAAGCGTACTGAAAAGAAGAAAACAAACAACCCCATTATAAAATGGGCAAAAGACATGAACAGACACTTCACAAAAGAAGACATTCGAGCAGCCAACAAACACATGAAGAAATTGCTCAACCTCACTAATCATCAGGGAGATGCAAATCAAAACCACACTGAGATACCACCTAACTCCAGTCAGAATGGCAATTATCACCAACTCAAAAAATAACAGCTGCTGGAGAGGGTGTGGTGAAAAGGGAACACTTCTACACTGTTGGTGGGAGTGTAAACTAGTGCAACCTCTGTGGAAAGCAGTGTGGCGATTCCTAAAAGCTCTAAAAATTGACCTTCCATATGACCCTGCAATCCCCCTACTGGGAATATACCCTGAAGAGCATGAAATTTTTAAAAAATTTGTTCATGCCATCTTTGATTTCTTTCAACAGTGTTTTGTTTTTCTGACTGTAGAGGTCTTTCACCTCCTTGCTTACTGTATTCCCAGGTATTTTATTTTTTTTTGTTGGTCTTCATGGTTTCCGATGGGAAATCAACTGCTAATCTTATTGAAGATTGCTTGTGTATTACACGTCTGTTCTATTTTACTGTCTTTTAGTTTTTGTCAGTTTGACTACACTGTGTCTTGGTATGGATTTTTTTGAGTTTATCCTGCTTGGAATGCATTGAGCTTCTTGGATATGTATGTTCATGTCTTTCATCAAATTTGGGAATTTTTATTATTTCTTCAAAATATTCTTTTGTCAAGTTTTCCTCTGGGATTTCAATAACATGTATATTGGCTCACTTGATAGTGCCCATGGATCTCTTGGCTCTGTTTATTTTTTATCATTCTTTTTTTTCTTTTGCTCCACAGACTGGATAATTTTAATTGTATTATCTTAAGATCACCTGATACTTTTTCTGCCTGCTCAAATCTGCTGATGTACTTCTCTGATGAGTTTTTCATTTCAGTTATTGTATTTTGATTTTCAGAAATTCGATTTGAGTTCTATTTTATAATTTCCTTTTACTGATATTTTCATTTTGTTCAGACATTGTTTTTCTGATTTTTTAGTTCTTTATTGATTGTTTCCTTTACTGAAAATATTTAAGATAGTTGGTTCAGTGTCTTTGATAATTCCAATGTCTGGACTCTCTCAAGGATTGTTTGGGTCAATTTTTTTTTTCTGTGAATGAGTCATACTCTTCTCTTTCCTTGTTATATGTTTACACATTTTTTGAGAACTCTGCATTCTGAGAATTAGTAACTCTGGAAACCAGTTCTTCCACTCCTCAGGGATTGCTGATTTTTGCTTATGAGTGCTAAGGCCATTCATTTGTGAGTTGTCCAAGATGTTGTTCCAAAGTGTATATTCCCTGTTTTGCATAGTCACTACAATTTATTTTCTGTTGTATCAACAGTCAGCCTGTGACCTGACAAAGTTTTCCTTAAATATATGACTTACCATAGGGGTAGTTGAGGGAAAAGTACTGTTTCTTTAAATCTTTTAGACATTAGAAATTGTTTCATCTCTTTGCAGTTAAAACAATGACTGACTTCTGTGTTGACTCCTCAACAATCAAAAGCAACAATCAGCAATCATGACATACAACCCTGATTTTTGGAGTACAAGATCTTTATTGGCCATCTGGATACCAGCAAGTTCCCACCGGGAATGAGGCCCATATTCCCTACTGGCTGTCTGCTATAGCACTGGGCGATGGGCAACAGTATGTGACACAGTGATATTCACCAAAATTTACCAACTTCTTCATCAGTCACTCCCCTAGTTTGGCAAATGTCTGACTGGACTCCAGAATTTCAAAATAGTTGCTTCAGACAGTATTTTCAGCTCAATAGTTATTTCATGGAAGAATTTCTACTATGTCATATTTTGTGATATTACAGTCATTTCTTTTTACAAATGGTGGGATGCAGAGTAAAATGACACATCCAGAAAATAAGACTAGAATTAAGTATTATATTCTTTAAGGAGAAGGGGCCTCTTAGATTTTTCATATCACCAAAATGCTTGCTTGAAGATATTTAATATAGTTTGGAATTTTCCTCAGCTTCATGATTAGCTTTTCAGGAAGAGGGAAGTATTTATCAATAGAAAAGCTATTATTCATATTTTCTTCTGAGATCAGATGAGATCGGGTGTGTTCAGAGTGGTGTGGCCATAGACTTATTCATATGTCAGTAGTGGTGCGCTTTTTGTTTGTTTGTTTGTTTCTATTCTTTTTTGTAGACCAGGTCTTGGCTTGAGAAAATGTTCATCTGTCAGTTCTTCCCTCTCCTGAGCATTTTCTTTTTTTAATATGGTGGTGAAGGTGAGTTCCAGAGGAACAAGTGTCAGTGTATCTTATTATTCCTTCATTTCTGCAGAATCCATAATTTTTCCCTCTTATTTCCTTCTTTCCCTTCACTACCTTGTCTCCAAGAGGTACTGCCTCTTCTTTACATGTGTTTTTCAGTGTCTGCTTCTCTGGGGCTACCACTTCTTATACTGCATACTTCCAGCCCCTTGCTTTTTTTATTTAATAACTAGAGTTGTTTGCTATCAAATCTTGATCTGTGTTGTGTGTTTTAGCATTTATGGTTTCATTTTTTCTTTCTGGGGGTGATTTTGACTGTGTTAACTCTAAGTTCTCTGTTCCTCTCTACTCTTAGATGAAGTCTTCGGCCTTTTCCCCCCGTTTCCTGAACCCACAGGCTTGCAGTGGCAGTATGTACTTTAAGAGTTCTGCTACCGCCGGGCTCTGTGGCTCAGCCTGTAATCCCGTGCTTTGGGAGGCCAAGGTGAGTGAATTGCCTGAGCCCACGGGTTCGAGACCCGCCTGGGCAATTTGGCAAGACCTCATCTCTACAGTAAATTGAACAATTAGCCGGGCGTGGTAGCGCGCGCCTGTACTTCCAGCTACTTGAAAGGCTGAGGCAGAAGGATCACCGGAGCCCAGCAGGTCTAGGCTGTGGTGACCGGGAGTGGCCACTGCACTCCAGTCTGGGTGACAGAGTAAGACTCTAACTCAAAAAAAAAAAAAAAAAGAGTTCTGCTACCAAAGGTGCCTGCATAATGAACATTTGCATCCCTAACCCCAAATTTTACCCCACATATTTAAAATAAAAAAAAATTTTTAAAAGAATTCTGTTAGGATTTGCTTCTTTCCCCCCCTGCCTACTTTTTTTTGAAAGTTGTGGTGTAATGCTGAAGGTGTGGGTCTTGAATGGTTTTATTTGTTCTCCTTGTTGACTTTACATATTTTGGAAGAGTAAAGGGCTTCTCATGTTCTCCTAACCCAGAAGTCCCAGAAAACATTTTAAATAAAATTTGACATCCATTTGTAACAAGAATGCTTAAAAAATAAGGATTATAAAGGAATATACATAACTAGGTAATAGGTATTTACAAAAAAACCCACAGCAAATATTATACCTCGACCTCAAAATGGTGAAAAATTTCCCTTTGAGTTCAGAAACAAGAATTTTTTTTTAGCAGCACTTCTACTCAACACTGTACTGTGGCTTTAGCTAGGTAGTATAATAATGCAAGAAAAGGTATGACGATTAGAAAAGAATGAATAAAAGTGATTATTGATATATAATTGTGTACATAGAAAATTCAAAAGAATTGACAAGTTATTAGAATTAGTGAGTTTAGAAAGCTTTCTGTTTGAGACCCACGTGGGCAACTTGGTGAGACCTCATCTCTACAATAAATCAAAAAATTAACCGGGCGTGGTAGCGCACACCTGTAGTTCCAGCTACTTGGAAGGCTGAGG
>NW_007018362.1:258294-310618 GCF_000164805.1 Carlito syrichta
GGCTGGGAGCGGCCACTGCACTCCAGTCTGAGCGACAGAGTGAGACTCCAACTCAAAAAAAAAGAAAAAAAAACAGAAAGAAAGATTTCTGTACACATTATCAGTGTAGAAAAATGAATTATATTTGTAGGTACCGGCAGCAGGCAATTACAAAATGAAATAAGATACCATTTATAATAGAAATATACTAAATGCCTGGTAAGAAATCTAATAAAAATTCTTAAGATATTCAGAAAACAATAAAACATTATCATGAATAATTAAATATCCACATAAATGGAAGGTTATAACATATTCATGAATTGAAGTTTTAGTATTATAAGATCAGTCCTACCCAAAGTGCTCTAAAGATTCACTTTGGATCTTGCTGTTGCTTTATGAAAACTGTCAATCTAATTATAAAATTCACACAAATGCAAAAACTAACAATACCTAAGATCCTCTGGAAGATAAAAGTGAGAGAACTTGCTCTACCATCCATCAAAATTTATTAGAAAGCTACAGTAATTATGGCAGTACAACTTTGGCACAAGGATATACAAATAGTATAGAATAGACAGCCCAAAAGAAAACTTATGTACATATGGATGCTTGTTTTATGACCAATATGACACTGCAGAGCAAGCAAAAAGTATACTCATTTTTCAATAAATGGTTTGGAAAAATTGAACAGCTGTTGAGACAAAAGTAACTTGATTTCCATTTAATATTGTATTAAAAAAATCAATCAAACTAAATATAAGGGGTAAAACAATGAAGCTTCTGTATTTGATATAGGAGAGAATCTTTATGACTTCCTGTAGAGAAAAACTTTAACACCACCAAAGAAATCACTAATATTTAAGTTGAACTGCATTAAAATTAAGAATTTATTTTCATCTAAAGATACCATTAAGAAGGGAAAATCCAAGCATAGAGGAGATAATTTTATTATACACAAGAACAAAAAATACCCATCTAGTAGAAAAATAGACCAGAGACTTGAATAGGAGCCATATTAGAAAAAATATGCAAATAGCCAATACACTTATGAAAAAGTGCCCAACATCATTAGTGAAAGAAATACAAATTACAACCACAATGAAATAACGCTACATATCCACTGGCTAAACATAAAAAGGCTAACTACCATTGGCAATGATGCGAAGCAACTAGAACTCTGTGAATAGACCACAATTTGTTTGTTCATTCACCTTTTGATGGACTTTCAAGTATTCGCAGCAGGTTCCCAAATTATATTATACTTGGGGAATACAGAACCTTCAATCCCACTGGAATCATTTGAATTCATCCTATTCATTCTCCTAAAACTTCTGGTGCGCATTTTAAAAGTCTTTTAGAATCAGTTACTTTCCAAGGTGTGGTTGTGTACTTTTCTCGGGAAGAATAGGAGCATCTGGACTCTATTAAAAGGGACTTATATAGAGAAGTGATGCTGTAGAACTACAGAAATCTGGTCTCTGTTGATAAGTACAGTTTACCCTTGATACTTAACATTGAGCCAGTAGAGCAAATAGTACTGTTAATAACCATGGTGTATAGGAAGGGCTTACTTAAGCTGTGATTTGGAGTTTATGCATCACAGATTCTGCTTTTTTTTTTTTTTTTCAGTCTTGTAATGGTGTTTTGCTTCTTATTCCCAAGTCAATATTTCTGCTGTGGAGGTAATGATAATGACTTTTCTTGAAGGTAAGCTCTTGGCCAGGCACAGTGGCTCGTTCCTGTAATTCCAGCACTTTGGGTGTCCAGAGTAGAGGTTCAGGAGTTCGAGACCAACCTGGGCAACATAGTAAGACCCTGTCTCTACAAAAAAATTACACAAAAAACTAGCTTGGTGTAGTACGCACCTGTAGTCTCAGGTACTCAGGGATCTGAGGTGGGAGGATTGCTTGAGTCTGGTAGATTGAGGCTGCAGTGAACTATGGCCATGACACAGCATTCCAGCCTGGGCAACACAGAGAGACCCTGACTCTACCAAAAGTAAGCGTTCCTCCTGAGTTCTGGATCCCATTTTTGTACATGTTTTCTCAGGACCTATCTTAGCTGCTTCTTGGGCATCCTCGGTGTTTCTTTTTCTATATGCTTCTTCCCTTGTGCCTTCAAGGTTGTATTTATTTTCCTTATCTTTATTTTGCCACTTCTAGCTACTGTTTAATGTTTTTTTTCTCCTGTCTTCTTTAATGAATCTTGGGTTTGTGTGATATGCTCTTTCTACCTCTACTTCTTCAACCTTTATTTTCATCCTTTTTTTATAATTTGCCTTTAATTCAGTCTACAGAACATTATCTTCAGGAAGGTCTTTGCCCACCTTTTAATTTTTACCCCATCATTTTACTTATTTATTTATTCTCTTCTATCCTTATTTCCATTCCTATTTTCCTCAATCTCCATAGGCAACATGATGTTTTGAAATTCATCCATGTTTATGTGGTTCGGCAGTTGGTTCTTTATTGCTATATAATAATGTGCATTTTTTGTATGTCGTTATGTGTGTGAGCTTTTATTTACATGCATTCTTAACTATCTAAATGATTTTGTGTTGCAAAGCTCATTTTCTTGCTTTCTTTACTCAATACTGTGCCTTTGGAGATTGCTTGGAGCACATCTAATCCATTGCTGTTTGGTGTGCTCCTATCACATTTTCTCAGTGATTGACACTCAGATCACACCCCAACTCCCTATGACCAAAGTCATACTGCAGTGAAACCATCAGACTTCTCCTATTGACCTGTGTGAGAATTTCTTTGGTATGTATGACTAGGACTTGCTCCCTTATTCTAGTCATGTTCTTTTCCTCTCTGTTATTTTTGGTGCACTAGACCAACACTACTTAGCTTTCTACACTTTTCCCTAGTTTCTTTCATCCTTTCTGCTCCCTAATAGTGTGTCTGAGTTATTCTTTCTCATACTTCTATATCTTTAGATCTGTATTTTTACCCAAGAGCAGTAATACTCCTTTGGAGGGCATTTAGGAGGCATTTGAAAAGTGTGTAGGGATGTTTTTGGAGTGTAAGCAATACAGTATTTAGTGCCCTGGGGTGTTAAACATTTTATAATGCGTGGGGAATCCTGCACAGTGAAGAATTGCCCCACCCACAATGCCCACAGTGCCCCTTGGAAAACTCTGCATGATAACTTGATTTTATCTCCTGCTCTAACGTTTCACCTTCTGTCCAACTTCTTTTATCATATGCTCACAGGTATGAACAACCATTCCCAGAAGTTCAACTTCTCTAAAATGTAGCTCATCAGTGCTTTAAAATCTCCCTTCTTCCCAGCATCCCTACTTCTTCAGTGAATTTCCCTCTTAAAAATGATTAATTAAAAAACTGTTATGGAAAATTTCAAACATTAACAAAAGCCA
This sequence comes from Carlito syrichta, assembly GCF_000164805.1. Lineage (NCBI taxonomy): Eukaryota > Metazoa > Chordata > Mammalia > Primates > Tarsiidae > Carlito > Carlito syrichta. The sequence continues at coordinate 261,659 of NW_007018362.1, forward strand.
ATAGAATAGTATAGTAAAGCCCCAGGTACCCACTGTCTAGCTTTAACGGTACTCAGTACAGCCCATCTCTTATCTTTCTTTTTTTTTTAAGTCTCTTAGGTCAAACATGATAGAATCATCTTTGATTATACATCATCTTTTATTATTGTATTTCTTTATTGAGGCTGCTGTCATGTCCTGTAGATTCTTTTAAAAAGTCTGTTAAATTAATCCATATCTTTTAAGACATATGGCAATATTCATGAATTCATTTATTTAAAAAATATTTCTCGAGTGCATACTGTGTGTTGGGCACTTTTTAAAGTGCTGAAGTGCAGCAATAAACTAAAGGAAAAAAAACCTTCCTCATGGAGGGAGTTTTTAGAGTGGTAGGATTAATTTAGGAAATAAGTCAAATATATAGTATGTCACGTAGTAATAAGTGTTGTGGGGGAAAAAGTCAGAGAACAGGAATAGGGGAAGCTGGGGTGAGGGAGAGGTGTTGACATTTTAAATATGATGTTCAAGAAAGGCTTTACTGAGAAGGTAGTACTTGAATCTTGATTTAAAAGAAGGACATGAGGCCTGGGGATATTAAGGAAAAGAACAAACCAGGAACAGCATGCCTGGTGTGTTCAAATAATATTAAATAAACCAGTATGCCTAGAGTGCAGTGAGCAAAGATGAAAGAAGTAGAACTTGATGCCAGAGGGCAGTAAGGGGTAAGATTGTAGGGTCTTATAGGCCATTGTAAGAATCTCACTTCTACTCTGAGGTAGGAAACATGACAGGGTCCTAAGCAGAGAAGTGGCATAGTCTGACTTGTCTTTTAACTGGATCTCTTTTCTTGCTGTGTTGTGACTGTGGGGAGCAGAATAGGAGTATGTGGATAGTTGCCACGAGAAAAGATTGCCAGGAGATTAGCCAAGGGACTAACATAATTTAGGCACAAAAGCCTGGGTTTTGTGAACAGATTCCTTCCTGCTTATTATACATATGCTTGTTTCAAGAAGACTAGAGATTGGTAGAAAGAGATTCTCCTCTCCCAACTCCCAAAAGAAATCCTGGAAGTTTTTTAAATAATTGGACAAATATTTTGAAACTTGGAAGTTAGGTGACCCTATAGAGCAGGAACAGATATAGCACACACACCTTACCCTGGCTCACTTTGTTCCCTAGAACTCCCCAGCAGAGGCCAAATACATGAAGATGACAATGTTTTACACAAGATGGAGCCTTCAGATCACAGGAGCTTAGTTTCATGATGTACCAGTTTTCAACTTGGGGCATTTGTCTTTATTCCGGAAGCTTGATGCTCTCATTTAAGGATATGTTTACTCATATTGGACTTCCCTGGTTCTGGTATTGAAAACACCAGCAAGAGGTGAAATCCTTGCTGGAGAGTAAAAAGCAGAGTCAGTGCCCAAGCATTTCTGAGCAACTGGTCTGCCTCCAACTTTCCAGCCCTCTTCACTCCCTCCTCACCCCAATTTATTTCCTTGTAAATCCCCTGACCATTTATCCTTTGGTCTTGTCTGTCTGTCTAACTTCTGATGATGATTCCCACTGGATTACCTTCCTTCTCTCACATTTTGAATTCTGCATCTAGATTGATGTGGCTTCCTTTTACACTATTCTTCTCCCATGTCCCGTTTTCTTCCCCATTTCTGTATATTGTCAAATGAAGGGACCTACTTCAGAGTGTAAAAGCTACATATATCTGTGTACATATTTATTTTACTGACTTCACTTCATCTTCACCAATTTCCTGTCAGCACAGAAGACATGAATTTCAAAAATTTTCCCTCAGGTTGGGAAAATAGTATGAAGACAAAGGAATCTACTGAAAAACCAAGACATTTCTGAAGAATACTCAACCCTGGAGGCAATAATGAAAAAACCTACCAAAGATGATCCTTGGAATTTAGACTTGGGAGAAGATGAGGAATATGAGGATAGATTGGAGACCCAAGAGGGAGAGCAGCAGTGAGGTGTCGCACAAATCAAACTCTCCAGCGGCCACGCCTAGACCTTCCCAACTAAGATTGCGGGCCTGCTTTAGACACGCCCCAAACCCTGAATCTGCACAGTTGCAGAAAGCGGTAGGAGATGTCCCCGAGCTAGAGCAATTCCAGCAGCAGCAAGAGCCCTGCAGGCGTAACACTCCTGGGACCGGGAAACATTTTGTCAGTGCTCTCCGGTGCGCGCAGTCTCAGGTGTAACGTGTTACCGATGGGTTGGACCTCGAAGGTCAGGTAGAGGAGCCTTAAGTTTCTCAGGGCCTGGACCTTGCTCTTTTGGGGAAAGACAGCCAGAAAGAGCGAGTGGGGAGCCCTGGAGAGGTGGGAGCTGAGGCTCACCTTTATACCAGTACTTGTCGCCATTTCCGAGAGGTCGCAGGGGAATCTAGGATGTGTCCTCCAGACCACCTTGTGTGCAGCGTCCCCTTCGGTACCCCAGCCACCTCCAGGCCATGTGGAATCAAGAGTCGTGGAGGGATTCTAGGCGCAGGAGGGTCCCTGGGTATTTTGCCAGAACTGTTCAGAGGGCGACGGTGGCTGGAGGGCAATGTTTGTAAAACGAGAGGTTCAGCCCGCTTTCCAGAGGTCAGAAATAGTTGGGTGTCTGAGAGGGAGAAACGGAATCAAACTCCCCAAGAGCCACAAACTGGAGGAGAGACTCCCACTGGCTGAGACCGGGGACTCCTCTGGAGGAGGTCCAGGGTCTCTAAGGAAACGAGAACAGAGAACAGAGCCTGTGTGATGTCACAGCGTACGGAGCGCTGTAAGGAAGCGGCTTTGCCTAAAAAAATAGACCAATTGGGTATGGGAGTGTCCTGAGAACTAGATTTGAGGACGGAGAGCTTTCCCTTTTCTCTTCTGAGGAGGGAGAGTAAAAATTGCAGGGAAAGGAGCTTTGGTGTGAGAAAGTGGGGAGAAGACTTTCCCGTCTATGTGGTGGGGGCTGTATGAGAGAGAATACTTGAAGCCTTGACCAAAAGCCCTCCCTGGTCACCTCAGATGTCCCCTTTTCCCCACTCCAGCCTTTTATCTAGCATGGTACAATAGGAACAGCCGGACTTAGTTAGTTTAAAAATTATCATACACTAAAATTGACATGAAGGAGGCGTACAGTTCCAGAACATAGAGATTTGTGTAACTGCCACCACAATCAGGATACAGAGTTGTTTCCATCACTCCAGAAACCTTCACACCTTTTCCCTACCCTTAACCCTGGTAGCCACTGATTGTTCTCCATCTCTATAGTTTTGTCTTTCAGGGTGTCATATAAGTGGAATCATACAGTATGTAACTTTTTGGCACTGGTCTCTAACACAGCACGAGGCCTTTGTGATTCATTCATGTTGTTGTGTTCATTTCTTCTTACTGCTGAGCAATGTTCAATTGTATACAGATAAGTCAGGTTCAAAAAAAATCCTACTCATCTTCTGAAGGACATTTGGATTATTTCCAGTTTTTAGTAATTATGAATGATGCCGCTGTGAGTCTTCATGTACAGGTTATGTGTGAACATAACAGACATTTTATTCAGCCTAGATTTTGAATGCAAATAGGTCTGAATTTGAATCTTGGCTTTTAGACTTGTTGGTTCTGTAGTAACCTTGGGCATGTTATTTAACCTTTTTGAGGAGTTTAGCCTTTATCAGGGGGTTGTTGTGAGGTTAAATGACCCAATATATATGTCAGTAGTTCTCAGCTCTTTCAGACTCAGCAGGCTCTTTTTATAACAAATATTTTGTAATGTCCCATTTCTATTCAGAAATGAAATTCATTGCATTGTCAATAAAACTAACTTACATAATTATTTTAAAGTGGCATAATGCCCACACTTTAAAATAAACAAGAAATAAAAGAGAATACACTGCAACTCAGGCTGATAAACAAATCAAATCTTAGTAAAATTCAGATTTAGACCTATTTGCATTTGTCTTTATAGAATTGTCTTTACAGAAAAATTGTCTTTACAGAAAAACCATTGTGTATTAGCACTGTGAAAAACAAACAAAAAACACCTTTGTGGTTGGGTGTGTAAAAGAGTTAGGTTGCAGGTTCTTATAATTATCAACAGGTTTTCCACTTACGTGAATGTCCTGCAGGACAAAAATTATTTGGATTGTCCTGTGCTGAAGGGCATCTAGTGTTCCTGACTCCCACATATTAAATGCCAGTTTCCCTTTCCTTCAGTCACTAAGGACCAGGTCCTGCCCATTGACATCCTCTAGTTTATAGAAAGCATTCAGTATAGTTACTAGCTCATGGCAGCTGCAAACAACAGCATGCTGAACCTCCAAGAGGAGTTTCTCCATTGCTTGGGTAATTCAGGAACTGGCTTCAACCATTTTGTCATCTTCTAAGCTAGTGCTTCTTAATCTTGAGCATACATCAGAGTTACCTGGAGCATTTTTTAGGCAGATTAATAAACCCACCACCAGGGTTTCTGATTCACTAGGTCTAGGGGCCAAAGAATTTGCATTTTTGGCAAGTTTGCAGGATATGCTGCTGCTGCTTATCTACAGATCACATTTTGAGAAGTGGTGTCCTAAATATCTCCCTTCAAATGTTTAAATTCAATGACTCTTTTAAGAATTTTACATCTTGCTTAATCCCTACAATGTTTGATAAAACAAAGGGAACAGATACTCTTAATCCTATTGTTTTGCTACTGAGGAAACAAAGATTTAGGGAAGTTACTGATTTGCTTAACGCTTCACTGTTTTACTCATATATTAAAATACCCCAGTGGAGTATTCTTTTCCTTTAAGCAGTGCTGCCTCTGATAGTAAAGGCACTCTGTCTTATAGTGAAAGGATTTGCCAAGCAATTTCTCTCATGTCTTTGACGAACCAAGGGAAATGGCATTATTTTATATTACTTAAGGATAATTTACTCATGTTTTACATTCAACTAGCTTCCACAGGCCTATTTGTTCTTCCCAGAGCATGCCAAAGATATTTCTTCCTCAGGATTTTGTATGGGGACTTTGTACTTACTATTTTGTCTGCCCACAGATATCTTTAGGGCTGACTCCTTTTTTTTCATTTTCTTTTTGAGTTGGAGTCCCACTCTGTTGCTCAGGCTGGAGTGCAGTGGCACACTCACGGCCACCCCAGCATTAACCTGCTGGGCTCCAACGATCCTTCTGCCCCAGCCTTCTAAGTAGCTGGAACTATAGGCGCATGCTAGCTACTGTGCCCGGCTAAGTTTTGATTTATTGTAGAGACCAGGTCTGGCCAAGTTACCCGGTCTAGTCTCGAACTTGCAGGCTCAGGCAATCCACTCACCTCGGCCTCCCAAAGTGCTGGGATTACAGGCTGAGTCACCGAGCCCAGCCAACTCCTTTTTATGCAAGTCTGATCAAATCTTTCCTTCTCAGAAGAGATTTCTGTGGCATCTCTCCTAAAATAAAGGCCGTCTTTATCCTCACAGTCTACTTTGTTTTGATACATTTATCACTACTTGAGTTTTATATGCTCATATGTTTGTGTATGTTTGTGTGTGTGTGTGTGTGTGTGTGTGTGTGTGTGTGTGTGCACGCTCCTCCTCTCATAGGGGCTTTACTTGGTCTTGTCTTCATTTCATCCCCAGTACCCACAGGAGTCCTTAGCACAGAACTGAATGGATGTATGATCTAGTATGTTAAAAACTGAATTATAAGTTCAATACAAATTTCAGCCTAGTCTATTCAATTAATCGGTTCACCAGACATATCAAGACCTACCATATGTCAAGTGCAGTGTTGTACTAGATGGGATATGGGATATAAAGATGGAAAAATCTTGATTCCTGCCTGAGAGTGGGGAAAGCAAAAGATACTCCAAAAGATAACTTCAGTATGAGTTGTAAGTGCTATGTTAGAGTCTAGGTTACTGTTCTTATTATCTGGAACTTACTTTGCCTATGAATGTCTGTGTTGCTATAAAGGAATACCTAAGGCTGGATAATTTATGAAGAAATGAAGTTTACTTGGCACACAGCTCTGAAGGTTATTGAAGAAGCATGGTGCCCGTATCTGCTTCTGGTGAGGGCTTTAGGCTGCTTCTACTTGTGGTGGAAGACAAAGGGGAGCTGGTATGTGCAGAGATCACATGACAAGAGAGAAGGGAGGGAGGTGCCAGGCTCTTTTTTAAAATAACTAGCTCTTATGGGAACTAATAGAGCAGAAACTCATACATTATCATGAGGACAGCACCAAACCATTTATGAGGGATCTACCCCAATGACCCAGGCACTTCCCATTAGTCCTCACCTACAACACTGGCAATCAAATTCCAACATGAAGTTTGGAGGTATAAACTATAGCAGATGAAGTATATCATAGGACTGAGGACACAATGCCTGTGACATTTCTGTTGTCATAGGATGTCAAAGAATGTCTGGTCACCCTTACTGGAGCTGAAGATTCAGTCGATATGGTCTCAAAAAACCAAAAACAGAAAAAACCACATATGTGAATTTCTAGGTTAGTGCTATCTAATAGGACATTCTGTGGATATGTTCTTTATATGCATTGTTTAGTACAGTAGCTACTAGTTACTATTAGTGCTATTGAACACTGAAATGTGACTATTGTAGTTGAAGAATTAAGTCTTTAATTGTGTTTAATTTTAATTAATTTAAACAGCTACATGTGGCTAATGGCTACCATATTGGAGAGTGTGCAGTTCTAGAATGTCAAGTGTGGTAGCTATAGACACAAGCCGACTTCCTCATAACTCATCTCTCTTCTCTCAGTGCCACCATCTCAAGACTCTGTTCTACTTCAAGAGAGGAGCCCAGAAGAGGAGAGAGTGGCTACTAGGCTCTTGATGGCTGGGCTTGGGGTGAGTTGTGGTTTTTTCCCATTTCTCAAAATATCTTACATTTTCTACGTTTCATTCTGGTGTTTTGGGGCTCAACTAACTTCAATTTCATAACCTGAATTCCAGATTTTTTATTTTTCAGGATGCAAGGCCTCTTCTCTTTGTTCATGGATTTTGTAAGTCTTGTTATACATTGCCACCTGCCTTCCCTTAGTTTTTTTGTTCTCATTCAGTAACTAGCATGACACTAGGTTCTCACTCAGGCATTGTCTGTGGTATTCAATTCTTGAGAAGTCTATGGTCCAAACAAAGACTTAAGGAAGAACTCAAGGAAACACACAAATCCATTTAAAATGATAAAGAGAAAACATCCCATAGAAGTTCAGGAAAGGAGATTGTGATTTGGAAGATTTCATGAAGGGGGTAGAATTATGGTACATGCTAAAATATGACTGTAGGTTAGTCAAAGGTGAACTGAGGGCTCTTAAGGGGGAAAAAAAAAAACCTAACACAAAGCTTAGAGTAGACGTGAGCATGTTTCCTGTAAGTCAATGAGTGGTAGGCTTATATTGAAAATTGTGAGAGTGTAATTTGGTGTACTAGATGGGGCTAGGGATTTGGACTTTATTGTAATGCTGACTGTGAATTATTATAAACTTGTGAAAAAGAAAATGCATGATGCAGCTGGTTTTAAGGTGCAATAATGGTTTGATTTAGATATAGAAAATGAAAGAGAAAGGAATGAAAAATAACTCCAGTTTAGAGAATCTGGAAGATCTGAGCAGAATAAAATAATTTAGATGGGATGTTGGTGTGCTATGGAGAGAATATGGGTGGGAAGCTAATTAGGGGGAGCTAGTTTTGCATGTATGTTACAGTTAAGCATATAAGGCAAGTGAAAAGAGAGCTTGATCATTGCCTTACGAAGCTATGGTCTGGCCACATGTTCTTTGAGCTATGGCCAAGCCATGTTTTCCTAAGCTTTGACCCCCTCCCTTCTTTATCTTCTAGGTGAATCTCCTCTCTCTCTCCATCTCTCTCTCTGTCTAATTTACTTTTACATGAACTATATTTTCTAATCTAAAAAAAGAAAAGAAAAGAGAGTTCAGCCCTGGGTGAAGGTGAAATCCAGGACTGGTCAGAAGTCAGGACTTGACTGTAGAGGTAGAGCACTGCCTGTGGTCTCTACGACAGAAAACACACTTTCTAGCCAGGCTCGGTGGCTCAGCCTGTAATCCCGCTCTTTGGGAGGCTGAGGTGAATGGATTGCCTGAGCCCATGGGTTTGAGACCCACCTGAGCAACTAGACCTCATCTCTACAATAAATCAAAAAATTAGCCAGACGTGGCAGCGCGCGCCTGTAATTCCGGCTACTTGGAAGGCTGAGGCGGAAGGATCACCGGAGCCCAGCAGGTCGAGGCTGCGGTGGCCGGGAGCGGCCACTGCATTCCAGTCTGAGTGACAGAGTGAGACGCCAACTCAAAAAAAAAAAAAAAGAAAAAAGAAAACACACTTTCTGAAGCTCTGTGCAGTCTGGCCCCCGTTACATTTCAGATGTCTTCTACCATGCTTTCCTTTGCTCCTTTACCTCCAGTTACATTGGCCTCCTCACTGTTTCTTGAATATGTTCCCTGACTTTCTTTAAGTCTTTGATCAAATGTCAGTCTCTTAGTGAGGCTTTTCTTGACCACCCAATTTAAAATTGTACCACTGTCACCTCTACTCATGCTGGCACTTTTTATCCCCCTTTCCTGATCTATTTTTCCCTATAGGACCTTTCATTTTCTAGTATCATACATAATTTATTGATGTAGTTAGTATATTACTTGCTTTCAATGGAGTATGTTGTATGTAGGCAGGATTTTTCTTTTCTTTGTTTCTTTTGTTTTTGGATTCTTTCACTGTTGTATCACCTGTGCTTAGAGTAATATCTAGCATATTTGCAATTTGTGTTGAATGACTGTTGAATGATTTAAAGTAATTACATATCTGTGACCTTCAGCTTCAAATTACCTCTTGATAATCTTTACAATCTTCAACACTTCTGTGAAAAACTTAGTTGAATATGTCAATTTCAGGCTTCATCTGATGGATTTTAAGATTTTTTTTTCATAAAATCTTAATTTTTCTTATTGGCTTTTTAACTATTTTTTTTTTAGTAGTTGCTCTAGGAATTGCAACATATAGTCTTAATAAAGACAAAAGCAAACTTTTAAAAATAAAATTTTAAACCAATTATTTCTAATGCTTATTTCCTTTGAGAATCTGAATTTCTGTCTAGTATCATTTCCCTTCAATCTAAAAAAGTTTATTGATTATTTTTGCAATAATCAAATAGACAAAGAAAAATTAACAGTGGCATTTTATCCATCTAGTTTCTCTAGCCGAGTTCAGAAATCCCACATTTACCATCCCTTTTCCCTCATGGGTACATCTAGTTTGTCACTAAGCCTGCCAGATTTACCTCTTACATACATTGCATATCTATCACTTCTTTCTATCTCTACTTACTTTCTTTCCAGTCCATGAGCTCATCAATACTTTCATAGATTCTTGGAGCATCCACACAGGTATTCTTTCCATGTCTATTCTGGCCTTTCCACTTCTCCATCTACTGCCAGAGGGGTCTTTTTCAGCATTCAAATTTGATTTTGTCACTCTCTTGCTTACTACTCTTAAATGTCTTCCTGCTGCTGTCAGAATAAAGACGACACTTTTGTGTGACCTGTGAGCCTCACATGGCTGAACTCTGTCTTTCAGCCTCAGTTCTTCCCCCATTCTTCACGTATACCTTCTCTGCTTTATCCATGCGGGCCCTCTTTCAGTCTCTTCTCCTCCACACACTCCCTGTAATGATGCTACCTTTATACTTGCTACTTCCTCTGCTTGGTGTGGTTTACTTTTTTTTTTTTTGAGTTGGAGTCTCACTCCGTCACCCAGGCTGGAGTACAGTGACACACTCCTGGCCACCCCAGCGTCAACTTGCCAGGCTCCAGCAATCTTTCTGCCTCAGCCTTCCAAGTAACCGGAACTACAGGCACGCACTGCCAGGCCCAGCTAATTTTTTATTTATTGTAGGGACAAGGGCTCACCAAGTTGCCTGGGCTAGTCTCGAACCTGTGGGCTCAGGCAATCCACTCGCCTCAGCCTCCCAAAGTGCTGGGATTACAGGCTGAGCCACCGAACCCGGCCGGTGTGGTTTACTTTACCTTTGTCACCAAGTCAGTGCCAACTCATCCTTCAGAAATGAGTTCAAGCAGTGCCTCCTCAAGTGAACCTCCACTAACTTCCTAACTAGGTCAGATACGCCTACTAAAGGATCTTGTAGCATCAGGTGACTGTTCTTTATGATACTTACTATAGTTATAATTTAATATTTGTTCATGTGTGATTATCATTTATCTATTATACACTCAGCTCTATGAAATGAGGTGCTGTTTTTTTTCTTAGCACTGTATTTTTAGTGTCTAGCACAGTCCTGAATAAATATATGCTGAATGAATAAATGCTTATTAGTTCAGTCATTTATTCAAAACAAAGGCATCTTAAAAATGCTTTGAAGAAGAAAACCAATCAGTAGTCATTGCTGTAACTGTAATGTTTGTTTTTTCTTGATAAAAGTGAAAACATTTAAATATAAAGATTTGATTTTTCCCAACTCAGTAATATTCTTTGTAAACTCAAGAGTGCTACCCATTTTTCTCTGTTGTTCAAAATTTGACAATACAGATTGTAGATCTATCTTTCTTTAACAAACCTTATATTTTGTTTATAATACTCAATGCATTTGAGTACATAATACATACAATACCCAGTACTTTGTATATTCTTTTGTATTGTACATTACAAGAAAAGGTCTTGGAGTATAGTTTAGTTCTTACATTGCTTCCCAAATAAAGATTAATGAAGAGTCATTTTTCTGTACAGTCGTGACTGCATGCAAGTGTGTCAAGACATTAGTACTGAATAATAAATAACATCATTCATTATGAATAACATTCTTGCTATGTATTATTGTTATTATTATTGTCAAGATCTCACTCTATCACCCAGGATGGACTGCAGTGGTACAATCACAGCTCACCTCAGCCTCAACCTCCTGGGATCAGGCTATCCTTCTGCCTCAGCCTCCTGAAGAAGATGGAACTACAGTGTGCACTACAACGCCTGGCTAATTACTTATTTATTTTTTATTTTTAGATGAGATCTTGCCATGTTCCCCAGGCTGGTCTTGAACTCCTGGGCTCAAACTATTCTTTTGCCTTAGCCTCCTAAACTGCTAGCATTTCAGGCATGAGCCATGGTGCCTGGCCTTCATTTTATTCTGTTTCACTAAAAGTAATGCTAATTAACTTTTAGATAGAGCACATTGTATTCTTGGCTCTGTTCTAAATGCTTTACATTATTACCTCATTTAATCCTTGTGATAATCCTGAGTTGTAGGACTTGTTATTGTCCCCATTTTACAGGTGAAGCACAAAGTTTAACAGCCAAAGGTAGGCTACCTGGTAGGCAGTAGAGCTAGGAGTTTTGAAAATAGGCAGTCTGGCTCTAGAGTCTGCACTCTTAAATAAGGTAACTACTCACAAAACTAATTGCTTGATTTATTCATGGATCTCCCCCAGAAGTTTAAAAAAAAACAAACTGCTTCTGCCTCTTTGGAAGCTCCTCATGTTCTATTTCCTTTATGAAACCATCTCTTATTCAGGACGATTTACTTTTATCTTAACGCTTATTGTTTTAACCATATAACTTATTATTGGTTTGCTTTATTCAGTAGCATGTGCATACAAATTCGGGTTTGGTGGCTCAGCCTGTAATCCCGTGCCTTTGGGAGGCAACGTCCAACCAGGCTCGGTGGCTCAGCCTGTAATCCCGCGCCTTTGGGAGGCTGAGGTGAGTGGATTGCCCGAGCCCGCGGGTTCAAGACCCGCCTGGGCAGCAAGACCTCATCTCTACAATAAATCAAAAAAAATCAGCGGCGTGGTAGCACATGCCTGTAATTCCGGCTACTTGGAAGGCTGAGGTGGAAGGATCGCCGGAGCCCAGCAGGTCGAGGCTGCGGTGGTCGGGAGCGGTCATTGCACTCTAGTCTGGGTGACAGAGTGAGACTCCAACTCAAAAAAAAACCAAACAAATCTTTTTTGCAAAAAAATTTAAGATTAAAGTCAAGGATTATGTCTCAAACTTATTTTACAGTTCCAAAAATTGAATTATATAGCACATAGAGGTTACTCAAAAAATATGTAATATCATTTGATACTCCTTTTTTTTCATTTCCCCTAGTTTGGTTACCTTCAATCATTACTTTAGATGCATATCAATATAATTGGTTCCTACATTAGTGCAAATATATTTGGTTTTTAGTTATCAAAGACATGGAAGGAGATGGCTATGGACGTTTACTGGGAGAAGTGAGAACAACTGGATTCTGCTTAGAAGTACATGCCCAGAAACATACTGGAAAAATGTAGGAACCTGGTTTTGCTAGGTAAGAGTTACTATCTCTGTCTTAGATTCCTTCTATGCAGTATTTTGACTTCTTTAGTTGTTAAGCCATGGCAAGTATAATGTGGTGGTTCAGAATGTGGGTTTTGAAGTGAGGAGACCTGAGTTCAAGTCCTGGCTCCACTAGTACCATGTTAGAGACTTTAGGCAAATTTCAAACACCTTCTGACACCATTCCTCATATATAAAATGTGGTTAATAATAAAATTTAACCCATGGAGTTTTTCCAGTATTGTCTTAAATGCTTGGCACAAAAGCCCTAATATATTGTAAGGACTCAGTAAATGATAGCTGTTGCTGCTTTTTCTGTTATTACTGCCATGATTCTGTTTATTATTATTTGCATACTTTATTGAGTGTGCCTCAGGGTTGAAGGATCAGGTTTATTTCTAGGTTCAAAAACAAGTATTTCTCTTCCCTATTTATGACAAAATATGTGGACCACACAGAATTGGAAAATAATAGCTAGAATGTGCTTTACTTTCCTGAACTCTGGTCCTATTTTTTTTTTTTTTAGTTGGAGTCTCACTCTGTCGCCCAGACTAGAGTGCAGTGGCCTCTCCTAGCCACCGCAGCCTCGACCTGCTGGGCTCCAGTGATCCTTCCGCCTCAGCCTTCCACGTAGCTGGAACTACAGGCGCTACCACGCCCGGCTAATTTTTTTTGATTTATTGTAGAGATGAGGTCTCGCCTGCCCATGTGGGTCTCAAACCCGCGGGCTCAGGCAATCCACTCACCTCAGCCTCCCAAAGGTGCGGTATTATGGCTGGTCCCTATGCTATTAACAACCCTCCTCCAACCCCCCACCCCCACAAAGTTTCTAATGACTTTATTTCTAAAAGTAGAAAAGTTATTCGGGTTCAGATTAACTTACAGATTTCCATTTTTAACTTCATACTTTTTCCTCCTTCATTTTTTGTGACCCCCTTCAGAAGTCCTTTGGGTATTTTCTCTCATACATGACTAGTGGCTAGCGCCCACTGTTGCTTACCCATTTGCTTCCCTGTAAGCATTGCTTTCTGTTTCTGAACCTGATGTGTTCTTCTACTATTTGGAGGAACAGAAAGAGTCAGGCTACTGAAGGCAAAAAAAATTCCAGAAAGTAGCTTCCCAGGTGAGTGAAAATCATTCTAAAGAGAATCTTTAGAAGCAACATTTTCACTGTTCGATGAAGGATTAGATAACTATGTTCAGGTCTTCCCAGGGATTTGAGATTACCTAATATGAATTTCCTTATGTACTTTTGGCCTTATTTTAACATTCACCTTTCAGTTGATCGGTTGTGGTTGGACAAGACTATATTCTTCCTCTAAAACTGACCTATCTGTATTCAACATTTATGAATTTGTTTGTCTTCCATAATCTCAGTCCTGGGATTAATTCCTTGCCTTTTGAAACATCTACAATCTTTCCACTTACCCCATAAAAAAACAAAACAAAAAAACCAAAAAAAAACCTCACAGCTACTTCTTTGAGTTTCTATTACTTTTCTTGATGGGACCTATTACTAACTTTGGGCAAATTACTAACTTTTCTGTACCCCATTTTCTTCATTTGTGAAATGGCTATAATGAAATGGCTCTGCTATTGAGTTTTTGTGAAGCTTAAATAATACACTTGCAAAAACTTAGAATGCTGCCTAGTCCGTAGCAAGTACTCAATAAAGATTACTCATGATTAACAACTATTGCTCTTACAATGACCATACATATACTTCTGGACTCTATAATTTGTTTCCTCACCACTGTATTGTAAATATGCTTATGAAGGGGGTGACTTTTTTTTTTCGGGATAATGTAATGACTTGTGTGTGTGTGTGTGTGTGTGTGTGTGTGTGTGTGTGTGTATGTTTGTGTGTGTGTGTCAGAGTTTCACTCTACTGTCCAGACTGGAGTATAGTGGTATGCTTACAGTTATTGCAGCCTTGACCTGCTGGGCTCAGGCAGTCCTTCTACCCTGCCTTCCAAGTAACTGGAATTGCAGGCACACACCACCATGCCTAGCTAATTTTTTGATTTGTTGTAAACATGAGGTCTTGCCAAATTATTCAGGCTGGTCTTGAACCCCTGGGCTCAAGCAATCTTCTTTCCTCCATCTCCCAAAATGCTGGGATTACGGGCATGAGCCACCTTTCCCAGCCTGATGATCTTTTCTTAGCCCTGTTCACTATCTTTTATGAAGCCATCTTCTTATGATGTGCCTGACAGTATAAAGCTCTGATTCATCTAATTTTTCTAAGTTTCCATGGGCTCCCTTCATCATTTTTGTTCCTGCCTCTTAATATTAAATAGCTATGAAAAGTTGCTTTGCCGTGGTTGTTTTTGTTTTCAGGTTGAATATCCCTCTTAGCATTTATGCCTATAGTTATTTAAACAGCAGATACTATCATACAGTTCATTTTTCAAATATCAGGATATTGGCTTTTGATTTAAATACTTTCTAGGACTTGGCACTTTTGTTTGTTATTGTTGTTGTTGTTGTTTTTAAGTTGCTGGACTACTCTTAAAAACCACTGTCATTGCAGCATTCTCAAAAAACCCCCCAAAACTGTCATCATCTTTCCATACATCAAGCATATTCTATGTACCAGTATTGTGCCAGGAGCTGAGCACTCGAAGGTGAAAGACTTTGCTCTCTGATCTCCAGAGGCTAGTGAAGGGGACTGTGGTAAGTGCTGTGATGGGCTTATGCTGACACATCATTGGGAGCAGTGATGAAGAAGATGGACTCTGACTGACACTGCCATTTACTACCTCTGTAGCCTTGAACAAATTTATCTTTCTAGTCTAATAATGACCAGTAGAAATATAATGTAAGCTACTTATGTAATTTTAAACTTTCTAGTTGCCATGTTATACAAAATTAATGAGAAAAACGTGGAATTAATTTTAATGGTATCATTTATCCCAAATAGCCAAAAAATCATTTCCACATATAATCGATATTAAAAATTATTAACGAGATATTTACATTTCTTTTGGTACTGACTCTTTGAAATCTGGTATGTATTTTATCCTTATGGCACAGTTCACCTTAGACTAACCATATTGCTAATGCTCAGTAACCACGTGTGGCCAGTAGTTACTGTATTGAAAAATATATGCCCCATTTCCTCATTCATAAAATGAGGATAATAATAGTTCCTACTTCATGGCATTGTAGTGAAGAAGAGATAAGTGATTAAATATGTGTGAAGTTCTTAAAACAGTAATCAATCTAAGCCTGATAAGCACTAACTAAATGTCAGCTATCATTGTGTATAAGAATAATAATTATTATTATAGAGGCTATAGGAACAAAGATCAGGAGCCTAGCAGAAATGATATTAAAATTGAATCATGAAGAATGAGCAGGAATTAGCTCAGCAAAAAGTAGGTAGAAAGACAGCATGTGCAGAAAGACATAGAGATTTGACTAAAAGATAAGGCGTGTGTGAGAATAACAAATGGTGAGGAGGCTCATTAGTAGGTGGACCAAATTATTAAGGACCTTTACCTCAAAGGTATGGGAGGAATTCAGTACTTGTTTAAAAGTTTTATATTTGAAATATCACATGATCAGCAGTATCTAGGATTGGAAAGGTACCAGATGTGAAGTTTTTCCCTGCTGTCACACAGTTAGCCAGTAGGAGTTGTGGTTCAAACTCAGTATATTCTGAGTGTCTGCTGATTATCTTTCTACTACATCAGATTGTTCTTGGGGCAGCAGTAGAAATTAAGAATTTAGACTCTGAAGTCTGGCTTATGTATAACCTTGGGCAAGTGACTTCAGCATTCTGAACCTCCCTTGAAATGGAGATTCTGTTATCTACTTTATAGACTTGTTCAGAGGATTAAATATATTGATATTGTGAGTCAGCCTAGTATACGTTCAGGTAGTATTAGCTATACAACCAAAAAATGTATCAAAGTTCTTTTCCTTTTTTCTGAGACATAAAATGGTAACTCTGAAGACAGCATATGCATATGAGGTAATAGATAAACAATATACAATACAGCTAAGTGCTAAAATTTTAAGTTAAAACAGTAAGTATTGTAGGAGATCGGAAAAACTTGGGGTTAGCGGTGTTGTGGGTCTAGTTATTTTATTTTGAGTGGGGCTCCAAAATATAGGCAAAACAAGGAAGAAAGGACTACTATATGGACTTTTAATTGGGCAGGAAAAGCAATAATAAATTAGAGTTAGAATGAGGAATAAGTTGAATGTTAGGAGTGCAACTAGTAAAATCAATAATTCCTCTTGTTTAATGTTCACTGATATGCCAGAATCTAGGGGACGCCAAAAACAGATGTTTAAGCAAAAATCTACATGCCGAATAGAGAGATACCCATCCCAATATTTCCTTTCACTTGACTCAGAGCATGAGCAGGTAAGGTTCTTCATGTCACTCCCTACCCAGGTAGAAGGTTGAAGTAATTAATTCTGGGAAATTAATCAGCTTGAGATAAAAAGCCTATAGGTGCCAACCTTTGGGCTTCCCTAATCATCCAGGTCCCTGCCCAGTCTTCCTGCAATGAAACCCATCATAAATCATATCCTTAAACACCAACCCTTAACTTTCAATCATAATGTTAGTAACTCACTCTTAAGTATGACTCCAGAGTGACGAACTACTTCTTAGGTATACTGATATATAAAAAGAATGGTCATCCTTCTTTTTCTCCATGTTTAATATTATTTGCCTTTTTATTCATGACTGAGAGTAAAAAAAAAAAAATGTAGGTTTTGTTTTTATCAACTAAGACAGCAGAAGAGATGATTTATTGTACACTTATTACACTCAGCCACAACTCAACACAGAACTAGTCCAGAATGTCACAGTCCAGGGCAAGGACCAACAGGGACTGTTGTGGTATAATGAGCAAGCAAAGTGGATCTCTCAGAGGTGGTCTTGGTGATCAAATGGCATGGAGTTGTAGATTCCTTGAGAGACAAGTTAGACAGCATGCAGTCTGACAACTTGTACTAGCATCCCAAGCCTCTGGCATTCCATGTTTCTACTCCTGTGGCCTCCATGGATGCACATGCTAGAGGTTTACTTGTACGTCTGCCTCATCTTCTTTTGTGCTTCAGCCTGCACATTCGCTTCTTCCTCTACTTGGCTCTCATGGCACAGAGATTTCTTAGAAAATGGCTCTAAGACTGAGAGCAAACTGTAGGTTTATCACTGTAAAGACCTAATAATTAGTTTTTATGTTAAAAAAATTTTTTCTCTCATTTCTTTCTTTCCTTTGTCCTTTAGACCATCTTTCTCTTATAACAATTTTCCTTTCTTAATTCCTACTCATTATGTTTTTCTTTTCTTTTTTTTCTTTTTTTTTTTTTGAGTTGGAGTCTCACTCTGTCACCCAGACTGGAGTGCAGTGGCTGCTCCCGGCCACCGCAGCCTCGACCTGCTGGGCTCCGGCGATCCTTCCGCCTCAGCCTTCCAAGTAGCCGGAACTACAGGCGTGTGCTACCATGCCCGGCTGATTTTTTGATTTATTGTAGAGATGAGGTCTCGCCAAGTTGCCCAGGCGGGTCTTGAACCCGCGGGCTCAGGCAATCCACTCACCTCAGCCTCCCAAAGGCACAGGATTACAGGCTGAGCCACCGAGCCCGGCTTGTTTTTATTTTCTAATCTCCATGATTTACCTCTTTCCCTAATTCTTCTCACCTAACAAAATGTTTGCTTCATAATCTTTGATTACTTTATGTCCTGAATCAGACCCTTTCATACCACTAGTATTTTCATCTCTCCCCTTCCTAGATTACTAGATCATATTTATATTCCCAGTACTTTGTGTTCTCTATATTTCTAATATAGCAACTTTTTGTCTCCCAGAATTTGACACATAGTAGATTTGTATTTTTATGTATTTTAGATGGGAAGATTGGACCTGGGCCAAGAAGTCAACAGTGGAGCAGTAGGACATTTCCAAAGAAGTTTCATCTCAAAGAATAAAGACAAAACAACTTAAAAAGAGAAAATCTGTCCTGGAATAAGCCTGGAAATTTGGAGGCCAGTTTAAGAATCAATGACTGGCGGGACTCGGTGGCTCAGCCTGTAATCCCAGCACTTTGGGAGGCCGAAGCAAGTGGATTGTCTGAGCCCATGGGTTCAAGACCCACCTGGGCAACTTGGCGAGACCTCGTCTCTACAGTAAATCAAAAAATAGCCAGATGTGGTAGTGTACGCCTGTAGTTCCAGTTACTTGGAAGGCTGAGGCGGAAGGATTGCCGGAGCCCAGCAGATCAAGGCTGTGGTGACTGGGAGCGTGCTACTGCACTCCAGTCTGAGCAACAGAGTGAGACTCCAACTCAAAAAAAAAAGAAAAAGAAAAAGAAAAAAAGAATCAATGACTAAACCAGAAGAAATACTGAAGCAACAGATGGTTATTTGCATAAAAATTCCTACCAAAGGAAAAGATATAGAATCTAATGAATTTGGGAATGATTTTATGATAAGAGTGATACTTGTTACAGAGCAGTGATCCTATAGAAGAGAGTTGTCATGAGTATGGCACACATAGAAAGATGTTAAAACAAAACTCAGATTTAATTATACAAAGACAGTATGATAGAAAGAAACCTTATAAATTTAGTGAATGTGGAATAATCTTCAGAAGCTGTACTACTCTTGTTCAGCATCAAATAACTCATAGTGGAGAGAGACACTATAAATGTAATGAATGTGGAAAGGGATTTCACCAGAGTTCTCACTGAACAAACCATCTGAAGAGTCATATAGGGGAAAAGTCCTACCAATGCAATGAATGTGGAAAGGCTTTCAGTTATTGCTCAGTCCTTGTTCAACATCAGAGAATTTATAGTGAGGAGAGACCTTATGAGTGTACTGAATGTGGCAAGACTTTCAGTCATAGTACATACCTCACTCAGCATAAAAGAATTCACACGGTTGAGAAACTCTATAAGCGTCTTGAATGTGGAAAGGCTTTAAGTCAGAGCACACATCTTACTCTGCATCAGAGAGTTCATACTGGAAAGAAACCTTATGAATACAATGAATGTGGTAAGTCCTTTAGGTCAGAGTGCACATCTTACTCAACATCAAAGAATTCATATGGGAGAAAAACCCTATAAATGTAATGAATGTGGGAAAGCCTTCAGTGATCACTCAGCTCTTATTCGACATCCTGTTGTACACACTGGGGAGAAACCCTATGAATGTAATGACTGTGGGAAAGCTTTCAGTTACTGTTCATACCTCATTCAACATCAGAAAGTGCATACTGGAGAGAAACCATACAAATGCAGTGACTGTGGGAATGCCTTTAGTGATCGTTCAGCTCTTATTCAGCATCAAAGAACACACACTGGAGAGAAGCCCTATGAGTGTAATGAATGTGGGAAAATCTTTGGTAACTATTCAGCTCTTATTCAACATCAGAGAATTCATACTGGAGATAAACCATACGAATGTGGAAAAGCCTTTAGCAGAAGCACATACCTTATTCAACATCAGAGAAGTCATACAGGAGAAAAACCGTATAAATATAATGAATGTGAGAAAACTTTCAGTCAGAGTTCATTCCTTACACAACATATGAGGGTTCATACAGGAGAAAAACCCTGCAGATGTAATGAATGTGGGAAGGCTTTTAGTGACTGCTCAGGACATATTCAGCACCAAAGAACTCTCTGGAGAGAGGCCCTATGTATGTAATGACTGGAAAAGCTTTCAGTTTCTGTTCAGCCCTAATTCAACATAAGAGAATTCATACCAGAGAGAAGTCCTATAAATGCAGTAACTGTGGAAAAACCTTCAGTGATCAGTCGGCACTTATTCAGCATCAGAGAATTCATACCGGAGAAAAACTCTCTCTATATAATATATATAGAAAAACCTTTAGTCAGAGTACAAACCTCACAAATCACCAGAAAACTCATACTAGTGAAAATTCTATAAATGTAATCAATGTGGAAAAGTCTTTAGTTACTGCTTTGGCCTTATTCAACATCAGATCATTCATACTGTAGAGAAACCTTATGAATGCAATAAATGTGGCAAAGCCTTTAGCCGGAGAGCAGATCTTAAAAACCATCAGAAAACTCACACTGAAGAGAAACCCTATAAATCTAATGCATGTGGGAAAGCATTTAGCCAGAGCACATATCTTACAAAACACCAGAAAATTCACAGTGGAGAGAAATCAGATATACATACTGAGTGTGAAAAAATCATGAGGTGAAACTCTTCAACAATGAAAAACCTCACAGTGGAGAGAGATCCTCTGAGTGCTTTGGTAGTCTGCCTGCTTAGTATGGAGACTCCTCCTAGGGAAACAGCTTGAGGATCATGAAAATGTCAACTTCTTAGAATTACCATATGGTTTTGTAAAAAGAACATGCTTCTGGGTTTTGAAAGTCCAGAATCTCAGTCTCAGTTCTATTGCTAACTAGGTCTTTTACTTTGAGATAAGTCACTTTACACCTTTAGACCTTAATTACTTCACCTGAAAAATAGGATGACCTAATTAGTTGCTCTTTAAGATTCATATTTATTATACTTACTGCTAATTTAGGTTTCTATAGATGTGGTTCACAACTGTGACTTATTTATTGTACATCAGGTATGACTCCCAATGTGAGGGTATAGTAGTCACTAAGCAGTCAGTAGAGATATAGAGAACATGCCATATACCTGTTTATTACCCTTGCATTCTTTTTCTAAAATGCAACATGTCATAGATAATGAAGAAAATTAGGAAATAAAGTAGTGTAAGTTCTATGAATTATTGCAGTAGGAAGTTGAGATCTTTTCTTGATTAAGAATATATTATTAGATAAAACCTCAGGGGGAAAAGCCATCAAATTGTTGGTACATAAGGGCTAGGTTACCCGGATTCCATTCAAACCCAATCTTGCAATATAAGCCTTCTCTACTAAGTAGAATATGACATTCATCATGTTCTAGATGAGAAGTAGAAAACATGACTTGAGCAGGTTACCTAGGAAAGATGAAATTCGAATGTGCGCTTTTTATTTTCTCACCTAAATATGTAAAGATAGCAGTGTGAATGTGTGAATGAGTGTGGGAAATGAGAATAAAATTTCAGATCTAGTATATCTAAAAAAGTCTGTTGTCTTTTTCCTGTGGTTACAGAGACAATGGCCTGAAAATATGAAGTTTTGTCCCAGAAGCCTGTGATTTTAAATTGACCATGAAGAAACAGGAAAAAGCCACTTGTTATGGAACTTATCCAGTGTATGGCCTTGGGGACTTAGTTCAACCTACTGAGTTTAGGGTTGATTTGAGTATCCAAGAAGATTGCTGTATGCATAAGGATAAATTATGATGGACTTGCCGCACAGGCTTTGAAAAATCCTGCACTTAAGGCAGCAGTATTTAAGTTTTTCTAAATTTATGTATTTCTTTCAGAACCTCTGACTCCCATAACTTTCTCACCAGAAAAATGAGTGGCATGTTGACATGATTTTGTGAAGAGTTAAAAAGTAAATATATATGAAACTAGAGTACTATATACACAGTACTAAGAGTAATTAATTTGGAAGTATAATAGAAAAATTTGAGCCGGGCTCGGTGGCTCAGCCTGTAATCCCGTGCCTTTGGGAGGCTGAGGTGAGTGGATTGCCTGAGCCCTGCAGGTTCGAGACCCGCCTGGGCAGGCGAGACCTCATCTCGACAATAAATCAAAAAATCAGCCGGGCGTGGTAGCACATGCCTGTAATTCCGGCTACTCGGAAGGCTGAGGGGAAAGGATCGCCAGAGCCCAGCAGGCAAGGCTGCGGTGGCCGGGAGCGTCCACTGCACTCCAGTCTGGGTGACCGAGTGAAACTCCAACTCAAAAAAAAAAAATTTATTCATATAGAAATATAAAATATGGGAATGAATTTAGCAACAAATGGGCAACATCCAAAATCATTTAAAAATTTTTATAGCAAGAAAAATGTGATTAGGATGTGAGGAATCTATATGTACCTATAATTGTATGAGTGAATAAAATTGTTGGCTAAAACCATATTAATTTGTAAGTTTAACTTAAGATGAAAGAAAAAGATGAGAATAGGCAAAATATTTTTAATATATGATAGTTCTGGGTTCAGTGGACTGGAGGAGCTACAAAAGCAACTGATAGATCAATAAAGCAGAAAGTAAAACTTTGACATAAGTCCAGTGTATAAAAAAGTTTAACATATAAAATTTTAAATCAGGAGCGGTAATAACTCAGTAACAGTTTTCAGAAAAGTTTCATTTCATTATAGCAAATGAATTTCCTAAATGGCTAAAGATTAAATGTAAAATTGAAACTATAAGAGAAGAAAATATATAAAGACTAATCACCTAAATGCTTTTGGAATTATGGAAGCTTTCTAAAATATTTATTAAAAAATAATTGATAGCTATCTCTGCAAAAAAAGTACACTGCAATTTATGTTTCTGAATACCTTAGAAATTAAACAAGCAAATGACAAGTTGGAAAACAACTTTTTTGGTATATGTGATGGAAAAGTGTTGATATGCATAATATGTAAGCTATTTGTATGAAATAATAAACCTAAATGGCAAAAGTCAAGGATATGACAAGAAGAAATACAAAGTAGCCAATAAAATGTGAAAATATATTTGGCCTCATTTGTTCTCAAAAAATTTTGGTTTAGAACAACTATTAGATACATTTTTTTCCCCAACAGATTGACAAAGTACTAAACATAAATTTCATTCAGTGTTGGAGTATGAGTACCCTAATACTACCTTGAATTTATTGGTAGAATATTTGTTGGTATAATATTTTTGGAGGCAGTTTAGCTGCATGTAGAATAAGACTTAGAAATATGTAAGTTGATTTACCTAGCATATCCACTTCTAGAAATATATTCCAAAGAAGCAGACTTGGATATTCATGCAAACATATCAACAAGGATATTTTTAATTAGTTTGTATCGATACATAATAATATGTATTTATGAGGTAGATATGATATGTTGAAACATACATACAATGTATAATCTTTAAATTAGAATATTTAGAATAAACACCTCAAAAATCATTTCTTTTTGTTAGGAACATTTCAAATCTTCTAACTGTTTTGAAATACAGTCATAGCCGGGCTCGGTGGCTCAGCCTGTAATCCCACACTTTGGGATGCTGAAGTGAGTGAATTGCCTGAGCCCGCGGATTTGAGACCCGCCTGGGCAACTTGGCGAGACCTCGTCTCTACAATAAATCAAAATTAGCCGGGCGTGGTAGCCCGCGCCTGTAGTTCCAGCTATTTGGAAGGCTGAGGCGGAAGGATCGCCACAGCCCAGTAGGTCAAGGTTGCGGTGACTGGGAGCAGCCACTGCACTCCAGTCTGGGTGACAGTGAGACTCCAATTCAAAAAAAAAAGAAATACAGTCGTGTCAATGACACAAATATGTTCTCTAAGAAATATGTCATTAGATGATTTTTGTTATTGTGAAAATATCATCACGTTTACTTACACAAACCTAGATGAAATAAGCTACTGCATACTTAGGCTACATGCTATAACTTATTACTCCTAGGCTATAAACCTGTACAGCATATTACTGTACTGAATATTATAGGCAATTGTAATACAATGATAAGTATTATATATCTAAACATAGAAAAGTCTTAGTAAAAATACAGTTAAGAGATTTTTTTAAAATGATATACCTGTTTAGGGCACTTGCAATGGATGGAGCTTGCAGGCCTGGAGTTGCTCTGTGTGAATTGGTGAGTGAGTGTAAGTGAACATGAATGCCTAGGACATTACTGTACACAACTGTAAACTTTATAAATACTGCACTTAGACCGCACTAAATTTATTTTTTTAATTCTTCAATAATAAGTTAACCTTAGCTTAATGTAGCTTTTATGCTTTATAAACTTGATTTTTTGAACCTTTGACTCTGATGATGACAAGAGTTATCACATATTATACATCTATACAAAAATATATTCTTGATATCCTTATCCTATAAACTTTTTTCTATTTTTTTCTGTTTTTATCTTTTAACATTTAAAGCTTTTTTACTAAAAACTAAGATGTGAACACATACATTAGCTTAGACCTACAGGGACAGGATCATCAAGACATCACTGGGTGATATGATATGTATTTTTCAGGGTCTTTATAATCTTATGGAACTACCATTATACATGCAGTTCTTCATCACTGAAATGTCTGTATGCAATACATGACTGTATACAATAAATTATTGCCAACTATAGTCAGGCCACTGTGTCATCAAACTCTAGGCCTATGTTTGCACCCATTAACTAACCTCTCTTTATTTCTACCTCTTTTGCTTCCCAGCCTCTAGTAACTATCATTCTACTCTCTACTTCTATGAGATCAATTTTTTTAGCTGCCACATATGAGTGAAGTACATGCAATATTGTCTTTCTCTCCTAGGCTTACTTCACTTAACATAATGACCTCCAGTTCCATTCACACTGCTGCAAAAGATAGAATTTCATTCTTTTTATGGCTGAATAGTATTCCATTGTGTATATATATCACATTTTCTCTATCCATTCGTCCATTGATAGACGCTTATTCCATATTTTGGCTATTGCAAATGGTGCTGCAATAAACATGGGGTGCAGTTATCCCTTTGATACACTTATTTCCTTACTTTGAATAAATACTTAGTAGTGGGACTGGTGGATTGCATAGTAGTTCTATTTTTAGTTCTCTCCATAGAATTGTCCAGAATGGCTATACTAATTAGTATTCTCACTAACAGTGTTAGTTCCCTTTTCTTCACGTCCCCATCAGCATTTGTTAATTTTTTATAATTGTTATTCTAGCTAGGGTGAGATGATACTGCATTGTAGTTTTGATTTGTATTTCCCTGATGATTATTGATGTTGAGCATTTAAAATCTCTTCTTAGCAGGGCTTGGTGGCTCAGCCTGTAATCCCATGCTTTGGGAGTCTGAGGTGAGTGGATTGCCTGAACCCGCGGGTTCAAGACCCGCCTGGACAACTTGGCGAGACCTCATCTATACAATAAATCAAAAATTAGCTGGGCGTGGTAGCACGCGCCTGTAGTTCCAGCTACTTGGGAGGCTGAGGCAGAAGAATTGCCGGACCCCAGAGGTAGAGGTCGCGGCTGCGGTGGCCAGGAGCGGCCACTGCACTCCAGTCTGGGTGACAGAGTGAGACTCCAACTCAAATAAATAAATGAATGAATAAATAAAATCTCTTCTTTTGAAAAATGTCTATTCAGATTCTTTGCTCACTTTTTAATAGTATTATTAGTAGTAGTATTATTACTGCTGCTGTTTGAGTTCCTTGTACATTCTGGATATTAGTCCCTTGTTGGATGAATTAGTTTGCAAACATTTTCTTTCATTCTACAGGTTGTTTACTCTGTTTATTGTTTTCTTTGTTGTGCAGAAGCTTTTTAGTTTAATTACTACCAGTTGCCTGTTTTTGTTTTTGTTGCCAGTGCTTTAGAAGTCTTCCTGTAAAATATTTACTTAGATCAAAGCCCCAAGGCATTTCTATTATTATTATGATTATTTTTTTTTTTTGGTAATTTTAGTTTTGGGTCTTATGCTTAACATTTTAATTCAATTTCAGTTGATTTTGGTGAGAGATAGAGATCTAGTTTTATTTTCCTGCATATGGATATTCAGTTTTCTCAGCATCACTTACTGAAGAGGCCAGCTTTTCTCCAATGTATGCTCTTAATGTCTTTATTGAAAATCAATTGACTGTAAATATGTGGATTTGTTTTTGGGTTATCTGTTCTGTTGCAGTGGTCTAGATGTCTGTTTTTATACCAGTGCCATGCTGTTTTGGTTACCTTAGCTTTGTGAAATATTTTCAAGTCAGGTAGTAAGATGCCTACAGCTTTGTTGATTTTGCTTAATATTGCTTTGACTATTTGAGGTCTTTTGTGGTTCCATGTGAATTTTAGGATTATTTTTTCTGTCTGTGAAGAATTTCATTGTTTTAAGGTCTGCATTGAATCTGTGATTTGCTTTGGGTAGAATGATCATTTTAGCAACATTAATTTTTTCAATTCATGAGCATGGTGCGTTTTTCCATTTGTTTGCTTCCATTTCTTTCTTCAGTGTTTCATAGTTTTTGTTGTAGGAGTCTTTCACCTTCTTGGTTAAATTTATTTATAGATATTTATTTTTTGGTAGCTGTTGTAAATGGGATTGCTTTCTTGATTTCTTTTTTAGCTAAGTCTTTATGGATATATAGACATGCTGCTAATTTTTGTATGTTGATTTTGTATCCTGAAATTTTACTGAATGTATCAGTCCTAAGAGGCTTTGTTTTGTTTGATTGTTTGCTTGTTTGGTGGAGTGTTTAGGTTTCTGTAGATATAAAATTATGACATCTGTGAAGAGGGACAGTCTGTCTTCCTTTTTTCCAATTTAGATGACTTTTATTTCTTTTTCCAATTTAGATGACTTTTATTTCTTTCTTTTTCCAATTTAGATGACTTTTATTTCTTTCTTTTGCTCTGGCTATGACTTCCACTTCTGTGTTTAAGAGTGGTAAAAAGTATGCATCCTTGTCTTGTTCAGCTCTTAGAGGAAAAGTTTGTAGCTTTCTCCCATTCAATATGATATTAGCTGTGGGTTTGTTATATATGGCCTCTATTATGTTAAGGGATGTTCTTTCTAACATTTGCTAGTATTTTGTTGAAGATTTTTTGTATCTGTGTTTATCAGGGATATCGGCTTGTAGTTTTCTTGCTATTGTGTCCTTATCTGGTTTTGTCAACAGGGTAATGTTGGCCTCATAAAATGAGTTAGGAAGAATTCACTCCTTTTAAGTTTTTTGGAATAGTTTGAGAAGAATTGGTGTTAGTTCTTTTTGAGTTTGGTAGAATTCATCAGTAAAGCTATTGGGTCCTGAGCTTTCCTTTGGAGATTTTTTTTAATTACTAATTCAATCTCATTATACATTATTGGTCTGTTTAGATTTTCTGTATCTTTTCCTGTTTCATCATGGTAGATGTCCTTTAATTTACTCACCTCCTCTAGGTTTTCCATTTTGTTAACATGTAGTTGCACATAATAGTCTCTAACAAACCTTTGTATTTCTGTAGTATCAGTTGTAATGTGTCTTTTTTCATATTTGATTGTGTTTATTTGGATATTCTTTCTTTTTCTTGGTATCTATCTAGTGGCTTATACATTTTATTTATTTTTTCGAGAAACTTTTTGTTTTATTGATCCTTCGTATTTTTTTTTAAGTCTCTATTACTTCTGCTCTGATGATCTTTATTATGTCTTTCTACTATTGTAGAGTTTGGTTTACTTTTGCTTTTCTCGTTTCTTGAGGTGCATCATTAGGTTATTTGTTATAAACTTGCCTCTTAATACTGCTTTTGCTGTGTCCCATACATTTTGGTAATGTTTGTTTTTGTTTTCATTTGTTTCAAGAAGGGTTTTGATTGCCATTTTAATTTCTTCATTTACCCAATTGTTGCTCAGGAGTATGTTTAATTTCCATGTATGAGGGGAACCCCCCCAAAAAACAGAAATTGTGTTGGAGGACAGGCCCCTTGTAGTACAGACTTCTCCCACTAAATAAAATGTTCTAGGAACTCATCAGTGTACCAGCTAACATTGTTGTTAGAGGCTATTTGACATCACATGATTTTTCTTTTAGATTCTTTCAATGCATTTGCCCAATGGATGATTGATGAGCACATCTGCCCACACCATGCTGAGTGTTCAGCAGTTTTTGACCCAAAATGGCATGACCCCCACGACCTACCTTCCCTATTTACCCGTTCTCACCCCGAGTGATTCATTTTGTCTCCCTGAAGGAAAAATGTCCTCAAAGGGAAGCATTTTGCTGATGTGGAAGAGGAGAAACAAAAAAACAGCAGAAGCACTAAAAGACATCAAAATTGACATATTCAAAAACTGTTTTGAGAAGTGGAAAAAGTGTCTTGATAGGTGTATTTCATCAAGCAGAGAGTACTTTGAAAGTGACTGAAGTTTAAATATGTAGGAATAAACACACAATTTTTTATAAATAAATTCTGGGGGATCTTTGGTTCCCCCTTGTACTTGTCTATTTTTCAGAGTTCCTCTTGTTCTATAACATTTCTAGTTCTATTTCATTGTGATTTAAGAAGGTACTTGATATAATTTTGATTTTAAAAATTTTGCTGAGACTTGTTTTGTGGCCTAACGTATGGTCTATTCTGGAGTATGTTTCACGTGTTAATAAGAAGAATGTGTTTGTTGCAGCTGTTGGATGAAATATTCTGTAAATGTCTGATTTGGTCTCTAGTGCCGATTAAGTGTGATGTTTATTTGTTGATTTTCATTCTAAGTGTTCTGTCTAATGCTGAAAGTAGGGTGTTAAATTCCTCTAACTACATTTGATTGGGATCTATCTCTCTTTTTAGCTGTAATAATATTTGCTTTATATAACTGGGTGCTCTGATGTTGAGTACATATACATTTACAATTGTTATAGCCTCTTGCTTAATTGATCTCTTTATCATTATAAAATTTCCTTCTTTGCTTCTTTCTCTGTTTTTTTTTACATAAAGTCTATTTTGTTTTATATAAACATAGTTACTTCTGCACACTACTGAGTCCTGGTTACATGGCCCATTGTTTTCATTCCTTCACTTTCAGTCTATTTGTGTCTTTACAGGTGATGTGTATTTCTTGTAGGCAGCATATAGTTGGACTGTGTTTTGGGGTTTTTTTAATTCATTCAACTAATCTATATTTTTTAGTTGGACTACTTAAATCATTTACATTCAAGGTTGTTATTGTGAGAACTTCTGTCATTTTCTTAACTATTTTCCAATTGTTTTGTACATCCGTTGTTCCTTTCTTCCTCTTTTATTGTTTACCTTTACAAGTTGGTACATTTTTGTTTTTGTAATGATAACATTTAACTTCTTTTTCTTACTCAGTTGTGTATCTGTTCTACTGAGTTTTATACTTCCATGAATTTCATGAAGATAGATAATTGTCTACTTGCTTTTAGATATAGGGCTCCATTAAGCATTTCTTACATAGAGCTGAATTAGCAATGAATTCTTTCAGTTTTTGATAGTCTGTGAAATATTTTATTTCTTCTACATTTTTGAAAGATGACTTTACTGGACATGGTCATCTCAGTTGCCAAGTTTTTGTTTGTTTGTTTCTTTGTTTGTGTTGTTTTGTTTTGTTTTTCCCAGCACTTTGAATTTATCATCCCATTCTCTCCTGACCTTTAAGGCTTCTGCTGAGAAATTTGCTGTGTGTCTGATTGTAATTCCCTTATATGTGACCTGATGCTTTTCTTTTGCTGTTTTTAGAATTCTTTTTTGTCTTTGAATTTTGACAATTTGACTATTCTGTACCATGTAGAAGACCTTTTTAGGTTGAATTTATCTGAGGATCTTTGAGCTTCCTGTATCTGGATGTGTGCATCTCTTGCAAGACTTAGAAAGTATTTAGATACTATTTCATTATAATTTTTCTATGCCTTTATCCATATTTTCTCTTTCTAGAATTCCCAAAATTTGAATATTTGGTTGCTTTATGGTATCCCATGTGTGACATAGTCTTCCTTCATCCTTTTCATTCTTTATTTTACTTTTTTTGGTCTGACTGTGTTATTTGAAAAGGTTGATCTTCAAGTTTAGAACTTCTTTATCTGCTTGATCTAGTCTAATGTTAAAACCCTTGATTGTATTTTTTATTTTTTTCTTTAAATTGGACTATTCCAAAATTTCTGTTTGATTATTTTCTATGATGTCTCTTTATTGAGTTTTTCATTTATAACATGAATTGTTTCCTGATGTTTTATATTGTTCATCTGTGTTTTGTATCCCACTGAGTTTCTTTAAATATATTATTTTTAATTCATTTTTAAACATTTCATTTATTTCTTTTTCATTGGTATTTGTTTTTGGAGAATTGTGGGGTTTTTGGAAGTGTTGTGTTTTCCTGCTTTTTTATGTTTCTTATGTCCTTATGTTGATATCTGTGAATCTAGTATAATCATTACATTTTTTAATTGTCTGGATTGTCTTATTGTGGAGAAATAAATTTTCATATATATAGAGTATCTGTTGGATAGGGTGCTTTGATTCTGGATAGGCATAGCAATGTAGTCTCTGTACCATGTTTTCAGCTGTACTCAACATCAGTAGTGTCTGTGATTTCTCAGTGGCTTAGGCTGTAGTTGTTAGTGGAGGCCGTGGTGAGTCTTTTCTGGAGATGAGGATGTCAGGTGGGGTGGTCCTTGGACACCAGTGATGACAGCAGTGTGCTGGATGTGCCAGTCCCTGGACCCTTGAGCAGATATTCAGTTGCCAGCAATGGTAGGCCTGGTGTTTGGGCCTCTAGGTGCCTTGCTGGAGTGCTGGAAGTGGCAGCAGCAGGCCAGGCAAACAAGCCTTGCACCCTCTGGTGGCATTCATGGTGTCAGGGTTGACAATGACAGAAAGTAATTCCTTGAGACCCTGAACTATGCATGTAGGCACCAGCAGTGGCAGCAGCAAACTGGGCAGACTAGTTTCCCAATAGCACATGTGGCTGGGTACCAAGAACTGCAGTGGTAGCAGGCTTGGTAGGCTGGTTTCCAGGCCCTGGAAGGCACCCATGGGCACCAGCAGCAGTTGAAGTGCGCACATCTTATGCACCTGGATGGTGCACATGTGTGTCAGTAGTGGCAGGCAAAGTAGGCCCATCCCTGGGCCTCCAGACAGCACACATGGGGCAGTGGCAGCAGACAGAGTGCCTCAAATCATTAGGCCCCTAGATGGTGCATTTGAGCACCAGTTGTGATAGTAGTGGACTGGATAGACCTGTCCTCAAGGTCCCTGGATGGTGCACATGGGTGCCAGCTGCAGTAGGCAGGGCATGTTGACCCACAGGCTCATGAATGATATGCTTAGGTGCTGGTGGAAGTGAGTGGGGTGGGTCTGGAATGGTGCCTGAGTGGACCAGTCCTCAGGTCCCTTGAAGGTGCATGCAGGTGCATGGTGCCCTAGCACTAAATGGGATAGGGTTGTTGTCAGTGGCCAAATGTCTCCCTTTGAGAAATTTTTTCATCTGGGGAAACAAACAAATAATCAAAAGTTGCCTGGGATAAGATTGGGTGAATAGGGAGGGTGGTGGGTACAGGGGTTTTGACTTTTTTTATTAGAAACTGCTGAACATTCAGAGCGGTGTGGGCAAGTGGCAAATCACCCAGCATGAAATGAGCAAACAGTTGAAAGAATCTCTAAAAAATTTTTCACTTAAGCCACCACAGCCTCTCTCACAACAGTGCTAGCTAGTACACCAATGCTGATGGGTTCCTAGAACACTTACCTAGCAGGGGAAGCCTGTACTACAAGGAGACCCCCCCCAAAAAACCCCAGAATTATCTTTTGGAGGTGGGGAGGCCTTATAGAACAGGCTTCGCTGGCAAGGCAAATGTTCCAGAAACCCATCAGCATCAGTGTTCCAGCTAGCATAGTTGTGGGAGGCTGCGTTCGGCTTCAGTTAATTTTTTCTTTTTTTGTTTGTTTTTGTTTTGAGATTCTTTCAATATGTTTGCTCAGTTCATCCTGGGTGATTTACAAGGGTACCTGTCCACACAGCACCGAGTGTTCAGCAGTTTTTGACCAAAAACGGCATGACCCCTGTGCCCCACCCTCACTATGCACCTGATCTCACCTTGTGTGACTTTTGGTTTGTTTTCTCAGATGAAAAAGTCCTCAAAGGAAAACCTTTGCTGATGTGAAAGAGGTGAAACAAACAAACAAACAAAAAACAGGAGAGGCACTAAACAACATCAAAATCGATGAGTTAAAAAACTCTTTTGGAAAACAGTGGGAAAAGCATCTCGATAGGTGTATAACATCAGAGAGTCCTTTAAAGGTGACTAAAGTTTAAGCATGTAAGGATAAATATACAATTTTGAAATAAATACTAGGTTTTTAAATCCCCCCTCATATGCATAGGTGATAAAATGTATTAAGAATATAAATAAGTGATTACCATAAAAAGTCAGGATTGTGATTTTCTGTAGGGACCAGGAGAATGTGAAAATCTGGGCTTGTGAATGGAAGGGACATGCTAGCAGTGCTCTATTTGTCCTAAGTTATGGTTAAGCAGCTGTACATTTACTTATTTATTTATTTATTTATTTATTTATTTGAGTTGGAGTCTCACTCTGTCGCCCAGACTGGAGTGCAGTGGCATACTCCCGGCCACCGCAGCCTCGACCTGCTGGGCTCTGGCAATCCTTCCACCTCCTCCTTCCAAGTAGCTGGAACTACAGGCGCGTGCTACTACGCCCGGCTAATGTTTTATTTATTTATTTATTGTAGAGATGAGGTCTCGCCAAGTTGCCCAGGCAGGTCTCAAACCCGCAGGTTCAGGCCATCCACTCACCTCAGCCTCCTAAGCGCAGGATTACAGGCCAAGTCACCGAGCCCGGCTAGGCAGCTGTACATTTATTACTACTTGTTAAAGCTGCACACAAAGGTTTTATTTACTTCTGTGTCTATTTCACAAAAAATGTAAAACAAAAACAAGGAAGCTTTTTATGTATCAGTGTGGAAAGATTTCCAAAATATATTGTGAAATATCAAAAGCAAGAACCAGAACATATGAATCTATGTTTGTATTTGCCTGCAAGTGGATAAAGAAACTTCAGAATAGGTAAAGAGTTAATAATAGTAGAACTCTGTAGAGGTTGGAGGACAAGTAGGCGGTAGGGATGGGAGGAAACTTTTCACTGTTTATACTTCTTTTAAACCCCATGAAAGTATTACCTTTTCAAAATACTAAGCAATCAAATTAACAAACAAAATCTCAAAGCACCATTAGAGGCCTCAAAAAAAAGTGTCTCTTTAAGAATGGATTCTCATTCCCTCAGGGTTCAGGTGTTATCCTCATCCTTAGGAGCTCAGGAGTCAGAGTTTGTTCCTGGACAAAAAGAAGGTTTGGAAAGAAGAACTAGTGATTATACAGATCAACACCTGCAGCTCTTTAGCTGGGACTAGAAGTCTCAGGGTCTTAGTCCTATTGCAGGGTTAAGCTTTAATTCCTTATACAAGAACTGACTAGCCTGGGGGATCAATGTGATTAAACAAGCCTGTGGTTAACAACTTGCACAGGTTTATATACACAAGGAGCTACATAAGCAAAATCTATAGAAAATTTAGCTATGAACAGACCATTCTTATTCCCTTTCAGGATAAACTCTTGGATTTGCTTAGATATCCACCGGTGGAAAAACTCGTGTATTGAGTGTTTCCTGTGTACTCTGACCATTTAATTTAACAAATTATGAATGAGTAGCTGCTATATGACATATACTCTGCTAGGCACTGGAACTATAGCTGTGAACAAAATGGGCAAAACTTTCTGTCCCCATAGAGTTTGCATTCTAATGAGAAATGCAAAGAAATGAATTAGTAAAATATGCAGTGTAGTAGATGGTAAGTACTAATGAGAAAAGCAAAGCAGGAAATAGCAATGACTAGTTGTTTCTAATGTTTTTTAATGTTTTGTAATTCTGAATATATTGAACAGATAAATCCCCACTGAGAAAGTGATATTTTAGCAAAGACCTGAACGGAGCTAAATGTCAACAGAAATGCTGGTTTGGGGTTCTTTGGTTATTTGTGAACAAAGAATTAGACACAATAACCAGGCTTAGGGCAGCAAGGCAGAGTTTTATTGCAAGTGAGTAAAGCCAGAGCAGAATTTTTAAAGGAAGCTAGTACACTCCTAAGAGTCAAGAGGACTCTAAATCCATCCAAGTTGCTACAAAGTCCATATGTTTACTCTTCTTTATGGCTGCATAATATTCCATTGTGTATATGTACCACAGAAATATCACGGAAACAAAGAACCGAGTACATGTTCCACTCCTAAGTGGACCCTGAACATTTATCATAATACTATAAGAAAGGGATTGGCAGCAGCGGGACACTGCTAGGGGAGGGATGGAGGGCACATAACATCAATAAGGGTACCTGGTTTCAAATCAGGCGAAGTGGGGACCAAAGGGAGGCCTAAACTTTACCTATACGATGACCACTTGTGTTCCTAATCCTGAATTGTACCCCATATCTTCAAAATAAAATAAAAAGAATCAAGAGGAGCAGGCAGTTCAGAGAGTGAGACAGTTCCGTTTACTTATTTGGTTTGGTTTTAATAGTTTATTTTTCTTTTTCTTTGTACTAGTCTCTGGTTTTGGTTGGTTAGTTCCCTCTCATGTTTGTTTTCCCTCTTTATGATTAGGTCATAGATCCTTCATGTGACCTTTGACATGAACTAATGTTTAGATATTGTTAATTCTACCTTCTTAAAGTTACATTTTTTGTTGGTTTTTTTTGTTTGTTTGTTTATCTTTAGTTGGAGTCTCACTCCATCGCCCAGACTGGAGTGCAGTGACACACTCACGGCCACCCAGGCGTCGACCTGCTGACCTCTGGCGATCCTTCTGCCTAAACCTTCCAAGTCAGGTGCGCACTACCATGTCCAGCTAATTTTTGATTTATTGAGAGACGAGGTCTCGCCAAGTTGCCCAGGCTGGTCTCGAACCCGCGGGCTCAGGTAATCCACTAGCCTCCGCCTCCCAAAGTACTGGGATTACAGGCTGAGCCACTGAGTCTGGCCACAAGTGTCTTTATACAATTTTGGGACTACACATTTTCTATCTTTTCATGATTTATTACTCATACACGTAATGAGCTCTAGTTTATAAGACCAAGTTAACAATGAACATAAAACATAAGTCTGAAACTGAAAGGAAAGGGGTCCACCTTTTTAGAATGTTAGGGAGTTTAAAGAGTACAACAAGATTGCTCCTTATCTAGGTTTGCAGCCGTTTTTTTTTAAAGATGTGTAGCTTCTCCATTCCTGTTGGTTGTTAGGTGGTTTAATATGACTGTTTTTCTCAAACCCTAGCAGTGATTGACTAGATAAAGTCAGCCTCCCTAACAGGTTACATGGAGGAAGGGGAGAAAACCACATTCCTAAGGGCAACATAGAGAAAAAAGAAATGTACACTTTTGAATCCAAGCGGCTTTCGCATTCGGCTCAGCTCATCATTTAGTTCTAAAACTAAATAAATAACTAAATGTCAGCAGGCTTCCTGTTTCTTACCTTTTTCCTCTTCGTCCTCTGCTCATATCTACCTAACTACCTAACACTAAGGAAAACAGCAAGGCACATGTTTTGGAAAAGGCCTTTCCAGGCAAACAGCAAATGCAAAAGCATGAGGCAGGAGTATGCCTCTAAAACATGTTTAGATATTGTTAATTCTACCTTGTTAAAGTTACATTTTTTGTTGTTGTTTTTTTGTTTTTCTTTAGTTGGAGTCTCACTCCATCGCCCAGACTGGAGTACAGTGATACACTCACGGCCACCTAGGTATGCTATTTAAGAAGCAAGGGGGCTGTGGGGATCGGTGACTTTATTTTAAATGCTAATCTGCCTGACTAATCCCAAATCCAACAATGCCTCCAGAATGTCTAGTTGATGTGTTACTCTTTATTTGGAAACACCTACTCATTGTAAGTTTCCTCCAAAACAGCCTTTGTTGCAGAAATCATAGGCTGATACCTGTAGCCACCTACCATTCATTCCAGGGCATGCATGCTTTTCCCCCCAAGATACAAGCCCTGGGTCTGGATAGTCACAGTGTGTAGATCTACCTGTCTTGGGGTACTGCCCAAGACCACGCTTCTATCTGTAAGTTCTCCCGATAAATTATCCTATCCCAACAAACTGGACTTGCTGCCTCCTTCTTTGGTTTCTCTGTTCCTTAGACATTGAGGTGTCGCTTTGTATAAACAACTGGTTCACAGAACAGGGGACTTTCTAGAGGAGAAGGGAAGGAAGAAGAACCCTCACATGCCAGTAGAAGCACTTTGGCTATTATACTGAATGAGAGGGGAACCCAAAGAGAGTTTTGAACAGAGGCATTATTATTTTGTTTAGAATAGACAGTAAGTGGGCAAGGATACATAGAAGCAGAGAGAGAGAGTCTGAAGATCTAGGTGAGATATGATGATAGATTTTCTAGTGTTATAGCAATGGAAGTTGTAAAAAGTAGTTAGCTTGTGGATATATTTTGAAGGCGGACTTCATAGATGGGACTTACCTAAAAAAAAGAGGATTCACGGTTGATTGCCCAGATTGCACAGATGAAATGGCTATTTATTGAGATGAGGAAGATGAGTAAGGAGTAAATCTAGAAAGAAGACTAGGAGTTCAGTTTTTGAAAAAGTTAAGTAAAAAAAAATGCTTGTCAAGAAAGCAGTTGCATATGTGACTCTGGAGTTTGAAGAAGCAGTCCAAAATGAAAATATACATCTGCCTATTGGTAGTATTTAAGGACTGAGGCCTGAGCAGACTAATATTTAGGGAAGGATCACACAAAAGATAGTACATGTAATTAGTGCTATTAATAGAATTGAAATAATCTCAGGGGTTGGAAGTATATAGTCCTAGGGAGTCAGCAAAAGTTTCCAGAAAGAGATAATGAATTATACATAAATTGAGATCTGAAGGAAAGGAGAAACTGGCAAGTGGGGAAAGGGAAGGACAGACACTCCAGGGAAAATGCAGCTACAAAATCCACAAGTATGACTGGTCATGAAACGCTGTTTCCACTCCAACTTCTCTGTCATGCTTGTTCTGTATGAGGAGTGACAACTATTTGGGGAAAGTTAAATTGGAGTGATTTTAAATTTGGATTTGGTGGGCAATATTTTTGTGGCTCCTGGTGACTTATTTGTGGATCAAACTTATTAAGATGTAAATAAGTTTATCTTACTAGAGTCGTGTAACTCCTAGAATATACTGCTCAGAGGTATCCTTAACAAAAATCCAGTTCCTTGAGATAAACCTCCAAAAAGAAAATCCTGTTTTCAAGTACAGGAACTCCTGGTTCCTATACAAACAAATGCACAGTTATCCAATTGGAAATGGAATTCTGAAAGTCTGGCTCTCTTGCAGGCAAATAAAAACCTCCAGATTTTTATACATGAACTGGAGAAGACACTTCCACTAAGAGGCAGAAGTGTTAGTTCAACAGTTCTCTGGGGTCTTTCTCCAGCAGAGACTCCGGACCCTCCTCAATCTTCTCTGTAATTCCTCCTCCAAGCTCAAGCAAGCTTAGAAAAACTATGAATGGAATTGAATATCTGTTAGACTCAGGGGGAAGCAGCACTCACCTTCCCCCATCTGCCCCTCCACCCACCGATCCCCTGCTCGCCCCTCCACCCCAAACCCACAACCACATACCTCGCTTAAAGCTTCCTGGAACCTGTCGGCAGCTGCCTAGAAGGGCCAGACAGATACTTTCCAGCCCATGCTGGAGCGACGCTTTGTCTCCCTGCTTCACTGCGCCCCCAACAACCTCCCGAATACAGCACCCTTAAAAACCCAAGCCTGCCCCTCCTTGGGTGCAACTTCCCTGGCCCATCTTTCCGGACCACGGGACCTCACCCAGGAGTTTCTCCCCCAATAAATGCTTGGTTTATACCAGCCCTTTGTCCTGTGCCTCTTTCAGTATCGCCAAACGATACAATATCAGCAGAGTTTCTTTGTAAGTACAGTGGCTCAACAGAAACGTGCTTAGCTTATAGTGTAGCAGAAATGTCCTGGGCTCATAACATGGACATTAAGGGATCAAAACTGTCCTCTTCTACAGGCAACTCAGAGTACTGAGTCATATTTTGGATCAGAAAATAAAATCACACTTAAATATTTTTACTTACCTATATTTGGTGCAGATATAGGTACCTATATTTTACTTACCTATATATGGCAGCAGGATCAAGAAAAAACTACAAAATGACATTGTACTGGGCTAAAATTCTATGGGAGACATGGAATGGCACTACAAATATGGGAAGATAAAGGCTCGATATAAAATCCTCCACTGCTCACCTCTCTCTCTTTTTAAAGGCATGTTGGTAAGTATTAAATTATTATGGTTTTTAGATTCCTGAGATTCAAGTCATTATATCCTTCATACAAAATTTAATTCATAGTGTAAAATGTTAGCTGTCCACTGAAAAAATGTGATGGATACCACATTTGCCAAAATTATTTTAGAGAGGTAAGTGAAGGGTATAAAGTAGGGTCACCACAATCACCATGGCTTTCCCTTCCTTTTTAATGACTTAACTTTTTTCTTGCATCAATAAAAAAAAAGGAGGGGGAGAAAGTTTATCAAATTTGTCAGGCTCTTCCCATTGCTCTCCACTGGTTGCTTCCCATTTCTCTCTCTCTTTTTAAAAATTGTTCCTCTTTTTATCTTTTTTCATTATTTCTAGATGTCCAGTAAATATGACGGTGTTGACGATTTAGGTAAGCAGTCCATAAATACATATTGGGAACACTTAGCTGTTTTCTTCTATTTTCCACTTCCACCATCAATGCTGTTTACATTCCTGTTGTACAGATCTGTGGAAAACATCAACAGTGGGTGAATTGACTCTGTGGAGGTTAAATGTCTACTTAATTACCATTTGAGAACATATGAATCAGTCCACACTACCATTTTCAATGGTCATTAATCCCATTTTTAAGTATGCATGAGACTGCTACCTAGAGGTCTGTGTAGCTCAGTCGGTACAGCATCAGACTTTTAATCTGAGGGAATGGGGTTCAGGTTCCTATCTAGGCGCTTAGGTCTCCGCTCCCAGAGGAGGAAGGCTTTTGACTAAGGTGTTGCTTTAAAAAGAAAAAAAAGTTTCTCTTCAACCTTAATCAATAACTGTTCCCTTCCAAGCAGAAGATGACTTCTACAGTTTTAAAATTTGAGTATTCACCGTGTCAGAACCCAAGAGCTTTAGAATTAAGTACTTCTTTCTCACAGCTAAGCAACTTGCAGTTGAGGAGAATTCTACCAAATCATGTCAAGGCTTATACATGTATGGTAATAAAGACTGTTAGTGGCAGAGGGATAGACACATAAATCAGAGAAACAGAATAGAAAGTCCAGAATCAACTTATTTTTGACAAAGGTACTGTTAAATAAAATCTATGGGAGGCCATTGATTTGGACTGAGCTCCTGCACTAACCAACAGACCAACCCAAAATGAGGCCACCATTTTGCTTTCACATCATCAAACAAAAATCTAAACTATTTCCTTGTAAGATGTGACCTTCCAAGAAATGCAGAGAGAGAGATGAAAGTCAAATCCCCAAATAGGCCAGTTTTAAAAAACAGCAACAACAGGAGATTCACAACAACCAATCAAAAGGGGTGCAGTCAAACCTGAACAGGCATGATACGAAAGTCCTCTCCGCTTTAACCCGTACAAGTAAAGAAATTTGAATTAAAACTGATGTTAATCATCTAGCTTTTTGCACTGTGCTGTTTCTTTATTCCTACTCAACCTGCCTTTACAAAACCAAACTGTGCTGCCATGCTCTAGGGAGCCCCTCCTATTTTGTGGACTGGTTGCTGCTTAATTCATGAATTGCTTATAAAAGTCAGTTAGAGTTTTAAAACTCAATTTGTTGAAATTTTGCTTGACAGTGCAAAAGAAATTCAATAGAGAAAGGACAACCTTAGGTTTTATATTTTTAAAAATGATGCTGAAGATGTCTGATATCCATAGGCCAAAAAGTAAACCTCAACCTAAAGTTTATACTTTATTTTTTTAAAAATTCAAAATTGGTCATGGATTTAAAGGAAAACATAAAACTATAAAACTTTTAGGGAAAATATAGGAGAAAAGTCTGAGGACCTAGGCTTTGGTGAAGAGTTCTTAGACATGACTTCAAAAACACAATTCACAAACAAAAAACATGATTAATTGTGTGTGTGGTAGGCAAGAATGAGGTTCTTGGGCTCTGCAAGCAAGGACTCTCCCACTCTACCACCAAAGACAACGAAATGAAGGCCGCTTCGTGGGTTTTATTGTGCACCAGGAAATAGAGTAAAGGAGTAAAAAATAACACCAACATGATAGCCATTGCCTATGGTCATCATCTGTCCTCATCCAACAGCTTACATTACTAAAAATAAAAGGTTTACAACATTCTAGAATGGCGCTGTTATAGTGTCATCATAAAGGTAGCTGTAAACAAGGTTGCCTGCTATTCAGGAACTTTCTAAAAGCCCTGTCCTCTGTTGTAAGCCACAGAAAGAAAAATGCCCCACCTTTATTCGTGTATTATTTGTTTTTGTCAAAACAACCCCAAATGGGATCCAATCAAAATTGTGGCTGTTGTGTAATAGCTTGAGCTATATATATCAGGCTTATTCTTTCTATTCCAGGGGCACTGTTTTGTTTGTTTTGGTTTTGTTTTTGAATATCTTGTGCCCTTGAAACCAAGTTTTTAAAAACCCTCCTTTTTACCGGATACAAAATTACAGCTAGATAGGAGGAATAAGTTCATGTTCTGTAGTAATGTAGGATAAATATGGTTAACAATAAATTGGTATATAGTATTTTCAAGAAACTAGAAGAGAGAATTTTGGATGCTCACAACTCAAATAAATGATAAATGTTCAAGGTGATGGTATGTTAATTACCCTCACTTGAATATTACACATTTATTCCGTTTATACACTATCATTTTATCCCATAAGTATGTAAAATTCTTACCTGTCAACTAAAAATTTTTAAAAATCACATCAATATCACTAGCTATCTCATAAAAGTCAAAAGTAGGAAGTTGTCAAGCTCATGGTAGTGGATTTAAGTTTTATAATACTCCAATTTTTGCTAGAAAGCTCAAAGTTTACATTGCTTACAAATACTGTACAGTTGTTTGCCTTGCAGTGGCAGGATCATTTGGTTAACATATTTTTTAAACTCTGCTAAATATCCAAGTCTTAATAACCATAGCTTATCAATCATTCTTTGAAATAAAAATAGTGTTTCCTGTAAAAGCCTCTCCTTACGCTTGTAATACGATCCGTCAGAGAAGTGGTTTTTTCCCAGGATACACCATTGTACCGAGTAATGTAACAGAATACGTTTGTGCACACTTTCCATTTCGTCACCCAGAACTCACACAACTCGAGTTGAAATATGACAAAATTAATCATTTTACTACATCAAGGGGAACAAAACCCGCACACACACACAGAATCTCTCTTTTATCCAAGCGATTGTCTATGAGATTTTTTTTTGACAGAAACAGATGAGACGGTCAACACGATTCCTCTCCGGTGGCGGTGGAGTTGGCTCCACGACTCCGCAGACACTGCCCGAGAAGACCACGCGGGTTTTGCTCCGAGCGCTCCTCCTCGGCCTCCTCCAATCAAAGAGAAGCTCTTGGGGGTGGGGAGAAGGGGAGGAAGATTTCCAAGCTCCCGACAATCTTTCCTAAATTGGAAAAGCTCAGGTCCAGAGGTGATGGCCTGAGGCCATCTGGTTGTTGAATAAGGAAGCTCGGAACTGCCTGGCAGAGATAGGGTTGGGGGAAGCAATCAGACACTGAAGGGAATGGTTACCAAAAAATCCCGAGACATTTTCTCAGCACTAAATGGTGATCTTGATCATGGAATAAAAGGCTAGTGGAGAGGGCCCGCAGCTGAGCAGAGTGGCGCAGCGGAAGCGTGCTGGGCCCATAACCCAGAGGTCGATGGATCGAAACCATCCTCTGCTACAAGTTTTACAGCAGGAATGAACAGATCCTAAGTCATATATTTAACTATTCCTAAAAGTCAACACTGTAAAAATTCTTGCATTCTAAATTATAGTCTTCTTTCCCATCTTTCTTTGAAATCCTGCTTTTCTCCTACAAGACAATTTCAACTCTCGTCCACCTATCTGCCACACTGCCCTACATTGTAAAATTCCTTTCCTTCTCTATATCCAACAAAGGAACAATTGCAAGTATTCTTTCTTTCTTTCTTTTTTTTTTTTTGGAGTTGGAGTCTCACTCTGTCGCCCAGACTGGGGTGCAGTGACCGCTCCCGGCCAGCACAGCCTCGACCTACTGGGCTCTGGCGATCCTTCCGCCTCAGCCTTCCAAGTAGCTGGAACCACAGGCGCATGCTACCAAGCCCGGCTAATTTTTTATTTATTGTAGAGATGAGGTCTCGCCAAGTTGCCCAGGTGGGTCTTGAACCTGCAGGCTCAGGCAATCCACTCACCTCAGCCTCCCAAGGTGCGGGATTACAGGCTGAGCCAGCGAGCCCGGCGCAAGTATTCTTTCAATTGGGGTGTCCTTGTACATTGTACGCGATTTAATGAATAAAGAAATGACAAATCTGACATTTATGTTAACTGTCAGAATATTCTTTTTTTAAAATTAATGATTTGCTTTATTTAATATTTGAAAATATAAGAACTTTAACTACTGCTCTCAACTAGTGGCTCTCCATTTCTCCTCCTTTGACATTACTTTTTTGTATTTGTCACCAAAAAGGATTTTTTTTGGTGCAAATGTTAAATGTTCCATAACTATTTAATAATAACTATTTAATAAAGATAATCAGTTAGTTCCACCTCTTTAGTCTTACCGTTTGCAAACTGTAGGTAAATAAATAAAGACCATTGTGTTGATGCCATTTTTATTCCTTCTATATTAGCCAGCATGGCTTCTTAGACTTAGTGTAAATAGAACAAATAACAACTCACCAATGATGTTCAGTGTACACAGAGTACATGAATATAATTATGTTCAGTGAATTGACTCCATGGAATTTAATACATCTCCTCAGCTATCTTTTCTGAGTCTAATAATTAACTTACAATACCAATCAACAATGGTGGTAACTGCTAAAACCATTTTTGGATATGAATAAGAACTCTTCTTAGGACCTATGTGGCTCGGTTGGTACAACACCAGACTTACTTTGAGTCAGGGGTTCAAACTCTTGTCCAGATACAGTAATGTTTT
This sequence comes from Carlito syrichta, assembly GCF_000164805.1. Classification (NCBI taxonomy): domain Eukaryota; kingdom Metazoa; phylum Chordata; class Mammalia; order Primates; family Tarsiidae; genus Carlito; species Carlito syrichta. The sequence goes on from NW_007018362.1 coordinate 304,756, forward strand.
CTGGCTTGTGCAGCAAGCTTCCTCTCTATGTATTTGAGAGGGTGCTTTAGGAACTATACCTAAAGTGTCCCATACACACTTGGATGTTATTTAAATGACAAATTCTGAAACCTTTAGACCCTCTTAGAAGATGGTGAGTGTATTTTGCATGTGAGAGAAACATGAATCATTGGTGGACAGAGGGCAGATATAGTAGGCAGCTTCTAAGATGACAGCCAACAATTGCCACCTCTTGATATTCATGTCCTTGTGTAGTTCCCTACCTTATTGTATCAGGGTTGGTTTTTGTGACACGATCTGGCTCTGGGGAAACAAGGTTCTATGTCATGTGTAGCCCTTTGTAGTAAGTAGCCCTTTTGAGGAGGGATTGAGGCTTCCTGCCAACATCTACTAGAGAGATTGGAAAAAGATTCTCCAGATCCAGTCAAGCCTCAACATGACTAGAACCCTAGCTGGCACCTTGATTGCAATCCCACGAGAGACCCTGAACTGAAACTACGCAAACATGACATTCCTGAACTGACCTACAGACACAGTGAGATAGTAAATATTTCTTGTTTAAAACGACTAAATTTGGAGTTTATAACTTAAGGTTTCCTGGATTATCAAGGAACAATAGCAAGAGATGAGAGGTTTAACAGAGGCTAACGGTGAAATTAGTTGCCATAACTATTGGGTTAAAACAAGAGGTTTTAACAAGGTAAGATAGCAAGAGAATCTGAGGTGGCACATAAGATGTACACAATATAGAAGGGTATACTTGCATCATAAAATGACTTTTTCTATTTCTTGAGAGAGTTTGCAAGATTCATACAATTTATTTCATAAATATTTTGAAGAATTCACCTTTGAAGCAATATGGGCCTGGAGTTTTCTTTGTAGAAAGTTTAAAAATTACTGATTAATTTGCCTAGTAGATATAGGAGTATTTAAGTTTTCAGTTACTTCCTGTGTCAGTGTGTTTAACATGTGCCCAGAAATTTTTTCATTTCATCTACATTTTCAAATGTATTGGTATATGTTATATGCATATACATTTTATTGTGTGCAGGGGTGTTTAGTGATGTACCATTTTCATTTCTGATATTAATAATTTATGTTAATGCATATTCTTAATCAGACACACAAGGCAGTTATCAATTTTATTAATATTTTTTAGTAACTAGCCTTTGACTTTGTTTTTTTCTACATTTGCTTTCCATTTCAATTCTGTCTGCTTTTAATTATTTCCTTTTTTAATAACCTATAACATTATGACACTGTCTTTTTTATAAATTCTTAAAATGAAAGGTTTAGATTATCATTTTTTAAGCATTTTGTCCTTAATGCATTAAAGACTTTACCTTTGTTAACAGCTGAAAAAAATCACAAGATCTATAAATTTGGAAAAGACACTTTGTTTTTATGAAGGGCTAAAGCCTGTAAAGTGGCCCTCCAGGCAGGCTGGGAAACTTAGTGTCCAGCCAAAGCTGGAAGCAGGCACTTTGAGGGAAGAAGGGTTGGGGCAAGAGTTTTATACTCAGCAGGTTAGCTAAACATACATATTTAACAAGTTATCAAAGGAGTTATGAATATTTAAGAAGAGGGAATATGTATGTGCGTGATAAGTAAATATGTGTTAGATGTGACTTGGGGTGGAGACTTACTATTGTGTTATAATTGGGCCATGTACATCAAAAGATGAAGCAAAGACACGAAGGCATTCAAACACACAACTTCTGTAAACTGGCCAGAACCAACCTACGGTCATTATTATCAGAAGAAATTTACCGAAATCAGGCCCGGCTCAGTGACTCATGTCTGTAATCCAAACACTTTGGAAAGCTACTAGTCCCAGCTACTCGGGAGGCTGAGGTGGAAGGATCATTTGAGCCCAGGAGGCTGAAGCGGCAGTGAGCTGTGATCTGTGCCCTCCAGCCTGGGCGACAGAGTGGTTACTGAAATCAATCTCTTGTCTGAACAAAGCTGTAGTTATTATTTGTGGAATGGTGGAGGGGTCAGTTCGTGTTTGGTGATGCTGTAATTGTTTTAGTGTTGCTTATTTTGAGGCTAGTATTTGTTTAGTTGTTAGAGAAAAAGAATAAAGAAACTCTTGTGGCAGTTAGAATAGGGTTCATTTTTTAAGTGTAGAGATGTGTGATTTAATCCTTGTCTGGCATGGATCTTGTTTATAATTGAGGATCTTATTGTCACAGAGTCCATTTTGTCAGTCTTATGATTTCTATTTTAACATTAATGCTGGTCAGTTGTTGTATCTAAATCACAAAAGAGTTGGAGTAAAATGAGGTGTGTCTAGCCTATCCTTCATGACTGGGAACTCAGTTTTTAAGGTTTCTCTGGGATCTCCTCGGCCAAGATAGGGTCCCTTTAATTGGTTGGGGGGCTTAGAATTTTATTTTTAGTTCTCATCTTGGAAGGCGTAACTTTAGCTGCCATTCACAAGTTTTGATATATAAGACTTTAGTTATCATTCAATTAATAATATATTTTATTTCCACTGTGACTTATCTCTGTATAATTTAGAATTACATTGCTTAATTTGAAAACATTTGGGAGATTTATAGTATTCATTTTGTTATCAGTTTCTATCAATTTTTAATTCCACTTTGGTTCAAGAATAGTCTCCCTATATTTTAATCTTTAAAAATTTGCATAATCATGTGTCAAGGTGTTTATTAAGAAATAGAAATAGAATATGTTTCATGCTAAACCTCTTCTGAGAATCCATGAATCTAATCAAATCTACAAATCTAATGCAAATTTTGTGCAAATATACGATTTACAAATTTGAGAAAAATACCACAAAAGGATAGAAATTAGAGCAAATATTGTTTATTTTAAACTTATTTACTGGATGTGGAAATATTGCATAATAATAAACATGTCATTCAATTCGAGAAATAAGAGATTGCAGATGAAGATGAAGTTCCCTATATTACCAAATTTTTTTATATCTTCTTCAAACCCCTTAATAATAACCACTACCTTGAATTGATTTTTACTATCTTATTGTGTTTAAATATTTTTTACTATTCTGAAGTTTTTATTGCTATAATTGTCCATGTTTTTAGAACTTATGTGTTTTTATTGTGTGTATTCATCTGTAAAATCCTTCTTTATGCTTTAAGAAACTTTCATAGACTGAGTCACAATGGATTATCACTTCTCAAATTTTTACCTGGATGCAATCAGGACTAGTGTTCTAACCCAGGAAAATTTAAGAACACGTTGTCTTGTAGTTAAAAGAATTTTTATCAAGATTCCTTTGATGCAATAGGAAGCTAGCTCTGTAATGAGCAGGGGAAAATTATTGTATTTGAAATGACACGGGTCAACCTGGAAACTATTATATTGTATCAATATCAAAGTACTGATAGTTGGATAAGCAAGATGAAAGAAAACTAGTAATATTCTCTAGCACCAGGTTGCTCTCATTTATGTAGTTAATAAAAATGAAAAGCACAATTAGTTCCATAAAAGAAAACAAAGCAGTTCACCAAGAAAAGAACAACATAAGTGGCTGTTGTTTCAGGAAATGATTCTGGTAAGAGGTTGATACTGTGGATATAGAAGACTATCTTGTAATGTCCGAAGAAGATAATCACCAAACAGAAACTGATCCAAATCATGAGTAACAAAAAGAGAAATAAGTCAATAACTCTATACCACCAAACTATCTTTGAAAAATGAAGGAGAAATACAGTCATGCATTGCTTAATGACAGGGATATGTTCTGAGAAATGTGTCATGGGCTGTTTTTTTTTGAATTGGAGTCTCACTCCGTCTCCCAGACTGTAGTGCAGTGGCACACTCCCGGCCACCGCAACCTCGACCTGCTGGGCTCCGGCGATCCTTCCACCTCAGCCTTCCAAGTCGCCACAACTACAGGCGTGCACTACCACACCTGACTAATTTTTGATGCATTGTAGAGACAGTTCTCGCCAATTTGCTGGGTGGGTCTCGAACCCTCGGACTTAGGCAATCCACTCGCCTCGGCCTCCCAGAGTGAAGGGATTACAGGCTGAGCCACCGAACCTGGCCCATTGGCCATTTTTTGTCATGTCCAAACATGAGTAAATATGGCTCTTTGAAATAACTGTAGCGAGACCTCATCTCTATGAAAAACAAACAAGCAAACTAGTTGGGCATGATGGCGTATGCCTGTAGATCCAGCTACTTGGGAGGCTGAGGCCTGAACCCAGGAGTTTGAGGCTGCAGTAAGCTGTGATTGTGCCACTACACTCTAGCCTGGACCACAGAGTGAGACCCTGACTCAAAAATAAAAATGTTTAAAAAAGGAAATAACATTGTATGATGGTATATAAACTATATTGTTTTACAGTGCATTACAGAATACACAAGTCCAACATCGGTGGAATTGCTGGTGGCTAGAGTGCTTATGATGACCAAAATCACATATTGATCAGCATGTTGCTTATCCAGAAATAAATCAAGGGTGAAATTTGTGAGGAGATTTTGGGTTTGAGCCATGTCCACTTGGAATGACCAGAACGGATAATGATAACCTGAAATGTATTCAGGGGAGAAGAACATATACATATATCCCATTTTTCCTTATAAATGTATAATATTGCTTTACAACCAATATCAAGAAAAATATTTCTAATTCCAAAGGATGACAGTATATATGAAATACTCCTGAAAAAGATAACATTAGCCAAAGTTAGGTGTGTGAGAATCACACCGAAGGCCTTCTTCTGATGGGTTGAAATAAGAAGATGTACATATGTGAGTATGCAATGAATAGCATTAAGTTCCCTATGAGACAATGCCAGTTTGAAAGACAAGTAAGATTCCCAGTGTTGTGTAATTTGAAAACAAAATATTCATGATTTTCCTGAATCTTTTGATTGAATCTAGCAAATCCTAAATAGTAGCATATACTCCACATATGAAAGTTTGCAATTACCAAGTCCTTAGAAGGCGATTTCAATTTTGACAACTCTATCATGAAAGATGGACAAATACTCAAATGGGCCTACTTGGGTCAGGTGGGGTGGCTCACAACTGTAATACCAGTGCTTTGTAATACTGAGGCACAAGGATCGCTTGAAGCCAGGAGTTGAGATGAGCCTGGTCAACATAGTGAGACCTTGTCTTTACCAGAAAAAAAAAAATAGTGGGGGAGTATATTCATACATTAATTATAACCTCATTAAAGTTGAGCTGACATGCACATACAGAAACAAAACAAAAGCATTAAGATGAGAGAAAATTCATAGAGTATATTGAATCAAAAGGGAAGATTAAAAATATATTAATGCAAAGGAAGAAAAAAAAGTAAATTACTGAAAGAAAAGTGTTGATAATGGCTACAAATGTAGAAAAGCTGTGAATACATTTTTTTAGAATAAACGGCCATCAATAGGTGAGTCAGAGAAAGCATCTGAAGAGGAGAGAAAGGCAACACATGAACATTGAGATATGCAGTGAAAGAAAATAAGAGAACAAAAATATAAAAGTAGTAAGATATTTTACTCACACCATGTTCTGTAAAATCCTACAATGGTAAGTTTGGTGATGAAAGTAAAGTAACAAACTAATATAAAAATAGGAGCAATTACAACAGGAAAATGATTTGCTTTAAGATGGTATAAAATATCAAAGAGTATCAAAAAACATGAGAAAAAATAAGCAAAGAGATCAAGGAGAGGAAATATATGATTTTAAAAGAATACATAAATTGTTAGATATATCTGTAAATTATAGACATTAAAAATTAAAGAAATAATAAGTAGTATTAAAATAAAACTGGAAATATTATTTAAAAGATTAATTTTAAAAATATAAAACATTTAATAAGACAATTAATATGAATAATGAGGCAATACTATAGACACAA
>NW_007018363.1:0-3140 GCF_000164805.1 Carlito syrichta
GTAGCTGTTGTTAGCCTTCCTGACATAAGAAATATTTAGTGCTCAGAAGATTAGGATCCACCACAAATGCCCCTGCTGCGGGCTTATGGCATCAGGGAGGGGAGGGGTGGAGGGGGTAGGACACCAAAACACTGGCCAGATTTCCAGCTATATTGAACATATGAGGGAATCTAAGGTGAGGGTGTGCAAGACTGTAGATGGGGTGAAGGGGAATTGCCAGAATAGAACCACATCACCTCAGGGGCAGTCAGGTTAGATATGCCCAACAACCAGTCCAGATGCCCCAGTCGGTATGAGGCTTTCCTCCAATGGTGGATAGTTGGAATCTCACCAGCCTACCAATGAAAGCCCCTCAGGGTAAAAAAAAGAAGTGAAAAAGGTCAGGCAAATCTTGGAGTAACCCTCGTAGGTAGTACAATAAAAAGTAATATAGAATTGATTATAGCACCCTGCTGAATCATTCCCCTCCAGAAAGAGCATAAGTTGTTGGGTTCACAGGGAGTCCGACTGAACCCAGTGGAGGGCCTCTGCATGAGTAACATGGTAGAACTGTTTGAGAATTTGTAATTGGGACTCTAGGTGGAAGCATAACTCACGAGGTTAGTGATAGTAGTAGTAGGCAAATTCACACTTCCTCTGTCTTGTTGTTCTATTCAGATCCTCGACGAGTTGGATGATGCCCATACGCATTGGAGAGGGCAATCTACACTAATGATTCCACCAATTCAAATGCTAATTTTATCTGGAAACATCATCACAGACACATGGAGAAATAACATTTAACCTGGGTAAATAAAACTAAACATCACAATCATCCTCTTAAATCCACGTGTTTTTGTAGAAACCAAACTAGTAAATTAAATGGAAATATGATGGGGAGCACCACTCCTGCACCTTTTAGGTCTTTACGGTTGACACTAACATCTACCATGCCCCAGAAAAAACAATATTGCCTTTTATTTAATATATTGGATGTGGGACCAATTTAGAGACTTTTAACTGGCTTTCTTCTCTGTAATAGCTCTTACTCTTCAATTAAAAAAACAAAACTATGGAGTTCTGCCAACTACTATCTACGTATATGTCCATTCCAATGATACGTTCAAAGACTGGAAAAAAAGCCTTTGAATGGGCCTGTGGACCCAGTGGATCCACTATGAGTCAGACCTGGAACAAGACTACATTTAATACTCAGTTTTTTTTTTATTTAACCCATCACTACTACATTTTTTTTATTTAACCCATCACTACTACATTATCCAACCAACTTATTCTGTTTCAGCATCTTGGGTGGCCAGAGATTCTCCTGGCAACTCTGGGTTCAAGGCTGGAATCAACCCTAGATAGGACACCATTCCATCACTACATTTCAGTTTTTTTTTTTATTTAACCCATCACTACTATGACTGCCATCATTCACTGAAGCATTAAAAATTAGGTAAATCGTTATTTTATTTGTTTTTATTAATCTTTCTTCAATGTATGGATAGCTCATATTTATTTCTATGTTCGATATTAAAAGTGTTTGGGGTCCTTATTTAGAAGTTCAGTATCGTTTGGAGTACCAGAAATGTGTCATAGGAATGTATCTCTTGTGTATTTACATCTATTAGCCTATGGTAAAATGGTTTCAATATACAACATTTCACTTAATGTTGTCATTTTCAAGGGCCTATCAATGATGTTAAGGGAAGACTTACGGTATTCTCTTATTCTCAGTGTACAATTGCCTGAGTAAATGACCATAGGCCCCTTTGTGGCAGAATTAGGGGAATCATTAGGACACAATTTGTGTAGTGTTTCCAAATCTTTCTTCCTGGAGACATTTCTTCTTCAGTCAATGGGTTCTGTATCTGAGACTGAGCCAGAGATTGTGACTTTTTATTGACATGGCTGCCTCAGACTCTTGATCATCTATTCTTGATATCTTTTTACTGTATAGATTTAGCAATGCCCTTGATTACTCCCCCCCGCCCCCAGGGATTTTTTTTTAAACCTATACATAGTTTTTCAGAGGTCAGGTTAATCTCACCTCGCTGCTCAATGTGATAATTTCATCTACCTTGCTTTTGACAGTTAAGGGTCACCACCTGGCCTCTATTATTTTAGGGTCTTATCACCCCAGAGCCCAATTCCATAACAGTGTAACCTGCTGTGTCCCCGACCTATAGAGGATGGCCACAACTGAATTTCACATTAGTGCTAGCGCCCTTCTCTCATCAGTGCAACTCTTTTTGACTTGGTTAATAGAGTGTTCTTAAGGCTTTCCACAGAAATATAACCATGTGACATATTTTCTAACCTTAATAGTGTTCACTCTTGCATGCCTACTTCTCTGAGCCTTTTGATCCCATTTGTCACCATCTGGCACAGAAGTTCAGACTTTTTTGCTTCGTATTGCTTCATTCAAGCTACCAAGAGCGAACCTAGCAGATCTTTAGCACTGTTTTGGGAGTCTTTGCTAATATATTAAATTTTGTACCATGAGAATACTCTCTCTTATTTAAAAAAGTTCTTATCTAACTATATGCTCCATCCTACACCTTGATCCAACACCCTCACAATCCAGCTCCATATATACTCTCCTAACTCCTTCCAGTATATGTTGACCTGATACTGTAACTACTTTAAGATATAGTCTATTCTCTATCCTGGCAGGCTCAGCAATTCTTTGGCTGGTTATGTTGTGACTTAGTGCTAGTTTTTGGTCTAGTGGTCAGAAGAGGAGGTGAAAGTAGATCCTAGGGTAAGGAGCACAGGTTGCCTTTCCTTGCTTATCCTCAAACAACAGTCCTTAACATGGAAAGCATGGAGTGAACAAAGGTCACTTCTGCAGACCCAGAGAGTTCAGGGGAATCTTGAGACTTGACAATTTTTGTGTGTATTGACTCTGATCCCTTCCTCTCATTTCTCAGGGCTTTACTCCTTCCAAATAAGGGCTCTGATCTTGACAGAGCAGATTTGCCAGGGCTGAAAATTCAACATTCTCTACTCTGCTACTTTTATAATTAAGTGCTGAACCTGATCTTCAGTTTTTGTTAGTGCTTAGGCTGAATGAGATGAAAGTCTCCTTATATGCTGCTAAGAAGGCGCTCTGGTTTGCACATTTAGCCTTTATTTACTGTCTAATCATCTTCAAC
>NW_007018364.1:0-1966 GCF_000164805.1 Carlito syrichta
AAAAAAAAAAAAAAAGGAAACTGTCCCTCATTCTTTGGAGTTTATGATATAACTCAATCTACAATTACAACTTCCAGGATAACTGTAACATATACCCTACTCATGTGGCTTTAAACTATAAAGTTAATGAAATGCAATACTTTGGGGGTTTAATAATCTATTTCCCCATTCCCTCCCCTCACTATAAGAATCAGTGTTTCTCATTGAATACAAAAGCTACAACAAATCATTACATTATCCAAATTTATTATTACATGACCTTAAAATGATGTTCCTACATAAAGACTAAGAAAGGTCTATTGTTTGCATACAAATACATATTATCTGAAGGATGTTACTAGATACATAAAATTTAATAAAAGTTCACTGAAATTAGTGAAAATTCAAATTAAATCTTGGAAAAACTACAATGTTAATTCTTTCAAGTACAAACTACTCAACATATTAAGCAAATGTTGTATAAAAAGTTCAATATCTTAAATATACTTACCTAATTATTTAGTTAAGCAATAATACATAGTATAAAGACAGCAAGCTCTATACAGATCAAACTATAACAATTCTGAATCAGTTGAACCCTAATTTGTTGAGATGTTTCACACATCATGAAATTAAATGCTAATCTATTTATATTATAAATAAAAACAAATGTCAAGTATAAGGGATATTTATACAATATAGTAAGTTATTAATTGTGGGGAATTCTAGATTTACAACACTTACACACTATGTGGTGGGGGGAGCAAATCAATTAACCTCAGCCAGCCTCCGTTTCCATAAGTGGAAACTGGAAACGATAACACCTCCCTACCCACAGGGTGGCTATAGGATTAAAAGAGATAATATAGATGGCAGCATTTATATTTACTGACAGAAAAAACAAAAAAACAGCAACAAGACAGGCAGGTAACACCAGGATATAAATAGATTGAGAATGAATCCCTACCACTGAAAAGGAACTCAAAGTCTAACTTGTAATGAAATACAATGATCCAATTAGAGGCAGGTACAAAAAGCACCAATGAGGGAATGCCCTGCAAAGGACAGGGTGGGTGAGAAAGGGCTACATGCTGCCAAGTTTCCTAGAAGCCCTGAACTCTAAAAGAGGAGTGGACACAGGAAGTGGGAAGAAGAAAGAATGAGGCATCCCAGGACCTGGGAATAGCGTGGACAAAGAGCGAACAAAGCACATTTGGGCTAAGGAGTAGGGCAGGCATAGCAATAGAATCACGCCAGCTAATGTTTCTTGAGTATTTACTACGTGCTAGGCCCTTTCAATGCATTGTTTCACATAATCCTCATAATCCAAAAAGGTAATAGTGTTAATACCATTTTGATTTTCTTGATTTTGATTTTCAGGGTTTTACAGCAAGTAAGTGTAGGTGGCACACAAGAATTGAAATAGACTCTACAAGTAAGTGAGCCATGGAAGTAAATAAAGTTGACAAGAGGGGTAAAGTCAAATTATGAAAGGCTTGAAAAATGAGACATTTGTACACTCAGATACTAAGCATAAAAAGTGGTGGCTGGTAGTAAAATTTTGTAAGATACAGAGAAAAACTTTTTAAAAACACAACATTCTTTTATGAATTGGGACAAGATCATCAGTCAATTTTCTCTCAATCTCATTACAGAAAACCAACATGTTCTAGAAACTAGATTTTCAATCTAAACTAAAGGCAATGAGAGTTCTTGAGAGTTTATTGAACATAAAATTAATTGTCCTTTCCAGTTATTTCTAAGAATGGATTAGAAAGCACAGAGACATAAGAAACGTGTAAAAAGGCTGTCAAACCAAGAAGGTAACAGAAGATAGTAGGGAACAGGAAAATCTTATGAATTCTTCCCTTTGTTTTGGAAGAAGTGGGTACATATTATTATTCGGGTCTATTGTTAAAAGTCAGTTCCAAACCGGGCTCGGTGGCTCAGCCTGTAATCCTGCACCTTTGGGAGGCTGAGGTGAGTG
>NW_007018365.1:0-2161 GCF_000164805.1 Carlito syrichta
CCTTTGTTGATGAGGTGTGCCCCTCCCTCCCCTGGCAGTTTCCCTCAACTGCCAATCTCACCACCCCCACCCCCACCCCGCCCGGGCAGTTTCCCACTATAAGGCAGTCAATTTCCAAATGGGCAGTCCAGAAATGTTCCCATGACTCCAAGCATGGGGCAGTTTCCAGAGACGCTGGCCTTGGAGAGCCTCATCCTCTCACTTCAAGTTATGTAGCACCGTGGGGGAATACGGGGTGGGGGAGCGTCCACCAGTGTACCTTCCTGTGGATTCAGTAACTTCCCCAGGAGAAGAGATGGTTTGGGTTCAGAGCAAAAGGATCCCCATTCCCTTCTTCCCTTTTCCCTTCCCCAACCCTCTTCTATCTTTCCTTCTCTTCCTCTCTCCTTCCTCCTCTCCATTCTTCTTTCTTTTTGCTCCCTGGCTCTCTCTCATAAGTCTTCTTCCTGTAGCACAGATAATTCTGACAGGACTTCCTGGGTACTGAGGGAGGGAAGGTATTCAGTGAGAGTTGGGGCCACCCCGTTTCTTCTAGTTCTTGCTGGGTCAAAACTCCATGACAGTAAATACACACAGGGTTGCACAGATCCTAGCATTGATGGGAAAGAAGAGAGGGGCTTTTGGGTCTCTCGCTTTCCTGTATGTTAGAGTCATTTTTCCTAACCAAGGTTTGGGGCCAAAACTGGGGCCTGATTCAGTGAAAGAAACCCCAAGCTTCAAGGCTGGCTGGTGCAATACAGGCAGAATTGCGGACAGGAAGTGGTGTGGCTGTGTGGGTGTGAAGGAAGGACTTCCTCCCTCTTTGATACTTTCTATGCCAAGGGGATCTTTCTCAGGCTGCCTCCCCTCCTCCCAGACCAACAGACAGCCACTCTAAGACTTCATGTAAATTCCTGGCATGAGGCCTGGCACAGAGCAAACTGTGAATACAACCAATCCAACCCTCAGCCACTTGTCCATTTCCTTGTCCCTCCTGGAAGAAGATAATAGTTTCTCAAGTCTCTACTGTACAGAATTTTTCCTTTTTTAGAGTAGAAGTAGCTCAGTGGACATTTGGTTTTCAGAACTCTTGTCTTAGCTCATTATCTCAGAGGGGACATGTTCCCTAGCACCCTGTGATATCCTGCTCTACCCTAGTTTTGGTTTCCTGTCTCCCAACTTACTGTTTTAATGCCAGAATGGAGGCAGTCTTGATCTTTCCTGAATTGAGGCTCAACCTCAATGAATACACAGCAGCCAGGGAGGAAGTACCCTGAGTTCAGAGTTAACTTGAATAAAGGTCTTGATACTAGATAAAGCAATTAGCATATTAGAGCAAAATGACTGACTGGGAGATATTTCGATGTTTAGATGAACCCACAATTGGTGGATTCACCTGGGAACAAAGAAGAATCAGTAGGCTTCTGCTGAGGTAGATGTTAGAGCCCTCTATCAAATAGGTAAAAACAGGCTGGGAAGCCTGATTCAGTGAAGGAAACCTCAAGCTTCAAGGCTGGCTGGTGTTTGAAGGAAAGATGATGAGGTCATGAGAATAGCTCGAAACATGCTGGGTGAGAGATACTGTGAGACATTCTCTCCGAGACAACTAACAGGCAAATGAATAGATATCCAGGTCTACTTTCGGAAGAGATATCAGGTTCTGGGCACATATGTGAATGTTGTCAGTATAGGGATAGAAGGTGCCTAAGATGAAGCAGGGAGAGGGAAGAAGAAAGATAGAAGCCAGTGTCATTGTCTGTTGGAAAATAAAGGAAGATAATGACCAAGTGTGGTGGCTCATGCTCATAATCCCAGAACTTTGGGAAGCCGAGACAGGAGGATCGCTTGAGTCCAGGAATTTGAGGCCAGCCTAGACAACATAGTGAGACCTCATCTCTAATAATAATAATAATAATAATAATAATAAAGCAAAGGAAGCTAAAACTTGAGGCATGCCTGTTACATTTAGTAACCAGGGCTTACTGGTGACCTCTAAGTGGGTAGTTTTAGCAAGAGCTAGATCTTATGGCAGAGCCTGGCAGATTTTTTTTTTTAAATTGGAGTCTTATTGTCATCCAGGCTGGAGTTCAGTGGCATGCTCACAGCCACCACAGCATTGACCTGCTGGGCTCAAGTGATCCTTCCACCTCAGCCTTCCAAGTAGTTGGAACCATAGGTGTGT
>NW_007018366.1:0-3304 GCF_000164805.1 Carlito syrichta
ACCACATTGGGACTTTCCAAGTGGGCCAAACCACAACATCCTGGAGGCTTAGGTACTTTTTAAATAATGCTAGTGGAATTTACAGAAGTGAAAAAAAGCTGTTAAATGGTTTAACTTAGCCAGCAGGTGTTGTTGCCAGTTTCCAGGAAGGGAACTTTTTTAATTGTGCAAAGGTTGAGTATATGCTTAGTTTAACTTTTGACATTGTAGATGTTTTTTAAAGCCTCCTTCCACATTATCACTACCATCTCCCAGTCTCTGTGAGAGGCTGAGTCTAACTTCAGTGAACATTAACTTCAATCACCAGTTACATGGTCTAATCACAAAGAGAAGCATTTGAAAACTCAGGGATAACTCAATGTGTTCAGTGTAACCCAGTGATCAACCGCTTTTTCTCAATGTCCTCCAGTACTTTTCCAGTAGCTTGCCCAGCTGTGAAAAGACTTCCTGTCTTTTATTTCAAAAGAATTGAGTTCAGCATGTCTCCCCTATTGCAATAATCATGAAATCTTGTTTGATTGTTCTCTTCTGTTTAATGTAGTTTTTACTTTAACAAATAAAATGATAGAAATTGGACTTGTGAACTGAAAATGTTTATATAGAAAATATGAAGGGTGCCTGAACGGAGCATATTTGTATATCTAACCCTTAACTGTACCCCATAATATCATTTTTAAAAAATTGATTAAGATAAAAAAAAGAAAAAAGAAAAAAAAGAAAATATGATCCCCAATAGGTTCTGATATCAATCGGAACTAGTAATATTTTTTGGAGAAAATCACTTTACAGTTATACATACAAATGCTGTGAAAGGGCAATCGAGATTAATACCACTTTTCTTAGAATGATCAGGGAAGTTTTCAGAGAGGAGATGGTATTTCAGGGTATGGACTACCACAGGTATTTTGTTAATTAGACATCCCTAAAGCCTGGCACAGAGCTTAACCAAGAATTGAAACTCAATACACTTTTATTGAATGAGTAGATTGATAAATGGATACATACATAAAAAATGAAGATCCAAAGACTTCATCTTGAGGAATACTCAAGAGTTCAGGGTATAACATGGAAAAAAGTAATCAAAGGGTTTTCATAGTGTTATTGAGATAAGTTTAGAATTTGAAAAGGTATTTTCAGGAGGATGGGCATAGGTAATGCTAAACATAGAGTATGTGAGAGATGGATTTTGTTTGTTTGATGGTTTAAAATGAGCATTCTTCAGGTTTTTTCAGAGAGAAGATTCCCGGTTGGATTGATTGTACTGCCTTCTGGAATGAAGTTGTAGGGTGAACAAAGACATTTAATAGTTAAAATTTAAACTGAACTATATTTGATTTTTTTCTTTTGTAATGTATTCTATCTCTTTAGTTCTAGTTAGAGAAAGTCAATGTGTGTAAATGTGTGTTCATCTGCTATTTATGCCAAGTGGCAGCCTGAGTTTTATTTTTATTTATTTTATATATACAAATGACACATAATAATTGTACTTAATTATGAGGTACAAGGTTATGTCTCAAGGCACATATGCATGAATAATTACCACATTGGGATAATTGCCATATCCATCAATTTAAACATTTATCATTTCATTGTGGCAACATTCAAAGTTTCCTTTTTTCTTTTTGACTATTGTAAAAGATACATTACATTGCTATTTTCTATAGTCACCCTACAGTGTAATAGAACACCAAAATTTATTCTTTCCAGCTAACAGTAATATTTCCTGGGGATTCCCTCTTTTTTTCTCTTCTCCCTAGCCTCTGATAACCATTATTCTACTTTATCCTTCTAAAAAATTAACTTATTTTTTACATTTCATATATGAATGAGGTTATGTGGTGTTTGTCTTTCTGTAATGTCCTCTAGGTTCATCTATGTTGCCACAAATGACAGGATTTCATTCTGTTTTATGGCTGAATAGTTTTCTGCTGGTATATACACCACATTTATTTATCCATTCATCCATTGATGGACACTTAGGTTGTTTCTATGTCTTAGCTATTGTGAATAGTGCTGCAATAAACATGTGTGTGTAAATGTCTTTTTGACATACTGATTTTATTTCCTTTGAATATATGCCCAGTAGTGAAATTGCCATATCATATGGTAGTTTTATTTTAAGTTTTTAAAGAAATCTCCATATTGTTTTTTAATAATGGCTGCATAATTTAAACTTCTACCAACAATCCTCTGAGTTCTTATGTACTCATCTCATTAAAAGACTACACTCTTCTCTGCTGGAGATGCTGACAAAGGTATAAAAGGAATGATCTGGATTTCATAGGGATAAATTAAAAACCACAAATTTAGGTAAGGACAGGGAAAAAAAAGAAACATTCACTAATTTATGATGACAGGTATAAAAACAATGCATATCTGTCTTTGATCAGCAGCCTGAAAATCTTGAATTATTCCATACCCATTCCCTTTAATGTCAACATTTAAACATTAATAAAACAGCAACTACAACAATCACCTTAGATCCTCTTGATATTTTAGTTCAACCTTCTGACTGTATTATATGCCCATCTTTACCAGGCTATTTGTCCTCTGTCACAGTTATATCTAAAAAATATCCCCTTAAAAATGCTGTCAAGAGGGATATTTTTAGTCCTTCTTGGTTTCCTTAAAACCTTTGACTGAAGGATAAAGGTTTATGTCATATTACTGAGGTTCCTGAGACTCTTTTACTTTTAAAAATTCCATTAATTGTTATTTCATTGAATATTTGTTGTCTGTGTTTTGCCACAAGTGATTAGTGAAAGAACCTTATGTCTAGACAGAAAATTCAAAATTTAACATATTTCAAAAATGTTTTAACATCTTTATAGAGATATAATTGACATCAAATGAAAAGGATATGTTTAAGTTGCAAAAATTGATATTTTGGCTTATGTATTCACCTATGAAATTATCACTGCAGTAAATGTAGAGAACATAACACAGCCAACAGCTTCTTCCTGGTCCTCTACATTTCTTCCTTCCCATTCCTTCTGGCAACCCTTCCCTTCCTTCCCCCCAAGCGAACTTTGATCTTGCTTTCATAGAGTTTGTGTTTATAAAATGTTGTTTCTATTATTCAGCATACTTTTAAAGTTTACCCATGACATTAATGGAACCTATATTTTATTCCCTTTTTATTACTTGGTAGTGAGCTTTTGTATAAGCATACTGCAGTTTATTTTCCATTCACTCTTTTTTTATGAGAATTAAATTTTATTATTATTATTAGTTTATTTATTTGTTATAAAGATGTGGGGTACGATTCAGGGTTAGGTATATAAACATTGATCATGCAGGTACC
>NW_007018367.1:0-1932 GCF_000164805.1 Carlito syrichta
CCTTGTTTAGACACCCATCAATGCCATATGGAACTGAAGAATCACTCAGGTGAGCCTTGCCCAAATTCCTGACCCACACCATTTGTGTGACATAATAAATGAGTTGTTTTCAGTCACCAAGTTGGGGTAGATTGCTATGCAGTAATAGTTAACTGAGATACTGCACCACAACTTCAGAGTGACTTCACTTTCTCTTCCATACAGAAGAAATCCATTTAAATGAGAATTCATTTTTGACCAGTGCAAAAACTCAACAACATGTGAACTTTAACTTTTGGCAGATTTATACTTGGATATATAATTAATCAAATTTCTTTTAACGATTCTGGTAAACAGGAAAATCCTATACAAAATATAAAATAATGCAAGTGAGGAATATAAATGGGTTTCTATATTATAAAATCATATTTTCAAACTTAAAAAATCAGTGGAATTCAGATATTCTTTTCAAACTCGTATTGCCAAGGAATATACGGTAGGGCTTCTAGTGGTTATGAATGCACATGAACCACAAGGATAATGGTAGTGCTACAAACAATGGGGCTACATAGGTGAAAAATTAATTTCAGTGGGTCTCAGGGTTTTCTGAAACAGTCATTGCTCTGCTGCCTTCAGTAGTGTCTGCATTTCCCTGTCCTGTGGTTGCCTCCATCTGGATTTTAATATGCACTCCTCTCTTTTCTATTCCAGTGGAGATATGTAATGAAAATCTCCATATTAGTCATCAGCTGTCAACATTGACAAATTTCAATTACCATCCTTCGGTAGCAGTTCACACTAGAGGAGGAAATCAGGATGGCACACTGGGATATCATCCTTGTGACAGATCTATTTTAATTGCCTTCCTTATCCACATTTAACCTCTATCATTTTGACACAAGAAAGAAACTCACAGAGGAGGTAACTTTTCCTGCCAGTGATCAAGGGGAGGGGGGGTGGAAAAATAGCCCACTAGGAAGAGAGTGGACAGCATCCATCAATATATGGACTGGCATTGATTGCTGGAGATGATTTCCTTCCCGTATGTGGCCTGCCGTGGTAACTTTCTGTTATCAAAATACTTTGCATTTAATCAGCTGCCTGAATGGATGTTCCTGCTGATCATCCATAAATTATTCATCAATTAAAAAGACTTGGCACTTTTTTTTTTTTGCTTCATTTTCTGAGAGATGAATTTTCAAGGGCTCATAGCAGAAGTTTCCCTTGGTGGGTTTTCATTTCTTCTAACAACACTGCTCATTTAGCCTTTTGATTGCAGCTTGATGGTTGCATTGCAGGAAATCTCTGCAGTGATCAGTCTTGTAGAGTTGTGCTATTTTGCTTCTGAATCATTCTTTTACTTTAATCCTGAGGGATCTAAGTGTTTTTCTTGAAATAAAGAGAGCATTTTTTTTCTTTGTTAATGAGACGTGTTAAAAAAGCACTTAGGACCTTTGGTTTTCCAAGTACCCATTTCATTTCTCAAGGTATTTTTGCTGTGGACTGTGCTTCTTGGGTGTCCTGGTTTCTGTTATAATTCATTCAAAATTAAGTCAAGGTATCTTTCTGTGACAATAATTAACTAATATTTATTTGTCTGGCTATGTTTTGAATTGTCATATTGACCATACTACATGGTTATTTACTTAATCCTCAAAAGACCCCAACGAGGTAAGTACTGCTATTATTCATATATTACAGATGGGATAGAAGCTTGAAAATTCGAAGTAGCTTGCTCAGAGGTATACATCTAGAAAGTAGTGCCCAAGATTCACTCTTAGGGAATCTGACTCCTGAATCTTCATTCCCAATCTCTGTGCTGCTCTACTCATTGGCACTTCACATCAGCATTTTTTCATTAACCATTTTAGTCATTACTGCAGCCCTGCTGAAGAATCACATCCTCCTGAAGATCTAAAAATTCATGAATGCTTTGAAACCTAGAAAAAGAAG
>NW_007018368.1:0-1547 GCF_000164805.1 Carlito syrichta
CTCTCTCTCTTTTGCTCAAGGACACAGTTTTGAACCTGTCAGTCATACCAATAACTGGAGGCTGGGGATTATTTAGAAAGTTTGTATTCAACACCTCATCTGTTTATTTCTAACAGCAATATATAATGTAAGGCTATAAAAACTTTAAAAATAATGCAACATAAAGTTATTGACTCAGCTGCAAGAGGCCATAAATCGTAACAAATAACGCTGGATGATTTATTTGATGCTGCAATTTTTACCGTAAGTCATCTTTCAGACATTTTTTTGTGACAGGTTTTAATAATATTAATGCCCAGAGCAATCCAAATCATCACTAATAGATATATTTATCAAGCTGCCAATCTGGGTCAATGAAATTCTATAAGCAATTATGTAACATGTTTAAAGGAAGCTAATAGAACAAGCCAGCAGAGAAACATTACTTCAAAGTATTCTCTCCCTCTAATCCAGTGCTGCATGTTATACAGTCAAAATGCAAATCTTTCCTTAGTTGATTTATATACCAATGACCTTTTCCCAAGCTTCTGTATACTCACTTTTACCATTCATAAAGCCTGCAGTACATCCTGCCAGAGTCCTGAACACTGGAGTGCTGAGCATTTATTGTTATTTTGTCTTGTTTTACCCAGGTACTTGATTGTTGGCAACAGTGAATAACATCTGAGTTTCCAAGCTTTGTTAAAATGTAACAAATATCCCAGCCATAAACCAGTCTTTACAGAACCCATCCTACCGTAGGCCTTCCAGAAGACCCGAGAAAGTAACTAGAGCAAAGTCCTGGTGATTTACAAGTTGCCAGATAAATTTCATCTGAAGGAAAGCCAATCTGCATTTTCCTTCCTTCACAATTGCTTAATTTTGTATTAAATTTTTACTATTCCCACAGATCACAGTATGCCAGTTGTTGAAGTATTTGGCATTTCAAATGCAGCTTCAGACCCGCCTCCTACGGGAAGCCTTCCTTATTAATTTCATTAATTATCTGATCTCTAACATAGTACCTGACCCATCCCTCAAAATAACTTTCTAATTAATGAATCCATAAAAGTACAATGCATCTCAGAGGTGCTAACCCAATATTAGCTGGAAATATGCATGGCATTGATTTATTTAATCTATTCTGCAATTAATTCGTAGCTCATTTTTCTTGCATGTCAGATACATGCTCCTAGAGTCTGAATTTACTGTTTAATGAGCAACACAAGTGTTTGCTCTACTATTGTGTACCCTATAGGAACTAAAACACACACACACACACAACATATATATAAATGTTGTGTACCCTATAGTAACTAATACACACACACACACACACACTATTGTGTATCCTACTATTGTGTACCCTATAGGAACTAATACACACACACACACAACATATATACATATGTTGTGTACCCTATAGGAACTATATGTTGTGTACCCTATAGGAACTAATACACACACACACACTATTGTGTATCTACTATTGTGTACCCCATAGGAACTAATACACACACACACACACAAATATATATATATATATATATATATATATATATATATAC
>NW_007018369.1:0-1949 GCF_000164805.1 Carlito syrichta
AAACACAGATACCTGTTTTCCCCTTCTAGCTAATGAGGAACCTATATGGAGCTTCTGGGAAAGCTGTCCTTTCTCTGATGGCCAAAGTGAGAGAGTCCTTACCCTGCTCCCCGACACTGCTCAAGGCTCCCTGCTCTAAATATTCTTAATGGTGCACAAAGCTACTTTGGGAATCTTGTGTCAATCAGATGACAGCAAGTGGATCCAGGACCTCAGTTCTTGGTGAAAATATTAGACCAGGCGAGTTGTCTTTGGGATCCTTGTTAAGTAGAGAAAGAATCAAAACCACAATGATTTAAAGACAGTGTTGTTATGTTTTTTATTACTGGCTGGCAAACTCATCTTAAAATAAAGAGCAATCATGCCATAAAGAAAAAATAAATAAACATGCATATTAAAGCAGAAAAAAGTAAACATGCATATTTAGAAAAATAATTTATAGAATAAAGTTAAAATCATAAGAAATTAAGTTTTTATGAAAAAACAGTTAGTAGCTTTGCAAAATTGATGACTATATAGATTAAAAAATACACATTATATTTGCTGCTCGTACTTTTAGGCAAAACTCCAAATAAGTTGTCAGAATTCTGAATTAATATACAGCATATTAGAAAGAGACAATAAACTAGTTTAACTTTTATAAGGAATGAAATATTTAAGAGTTCTTGTAGCCCATGTAAAAGACAAACAAAAATAAATTTAAAGTAATTTTGATTTTAGTTTATGATTAAGACTGGGACAAAATTCAAATATCTTTATGTTTTTTGAAACTTTATTACTGCAAGGCAAGTAATATATGTTTATTGGGGAACTGTAGTATCTCAGAGTCATTTTACTTTGCAAGTATCTATCAGTAAATGTTCTATTTTTCACAATAAAAATGTCCTGTGGAAATAAACAAAAGCTTAAATTGTCTTCCTTTTAGAACTTTAACATCTATCAAATATATAAAAGGAAATAAAGTTAGAATACATTGATTTTTCCAGTTGTTAAAGTATCGCTTGGTTTTTATTTTATTACTGGTATTCTATGAAGAATAAGTACTAGACTCTTAGTTCTAGTAGCTGAAATTGGCCTTTATAAAGAGCAAGTGCCAAAAGTTTGTAAAAAAAAAAAAAGGTTTTGATATGCTAGTAACCATTGGTTTCATGCAGAGAGGATCAGTGAGTTTGGTGTCTTAAAAAACAAGGCAGTTTTAAAAAGCTTCAAAGGAACCACATGACATTCACTGATTTTATTGCCACCAGCACTGTTCTAGGATTAATTAAATAAAATGTTGCCATCGGAAGCAGAGTCTCCAAGCTCATATAATCTACTGTCTTTGTTAATGTTCAGTATTAATTTAAGAGTACTAAACAATCATAAGAATTCAAGTGAATAAAAATGAATAGCTCTGTTTTGGAATAAATAAAAAACGTGTTACTAGAGAAGTTCTTATTTAATAATCTCTTTTCATAAAGAAAGTCTGTACCTTTTTTTAAAAATCACTATATAACTAAAGAAAAATGAAACATAAATCAGGGAAGTAGATAAGCTATGACAACACAGATACAAATACAAGGCATATATGTATATGTCTTAGTCAGTATGAGTTGCTGTAACATAGTACCATAACCGGGGTGCCTTATAAACACAGAAGCTTATTTCTCAAAGCTCTGGAGGCTGAAAGCCAGAGATCAAGGAACCAGCATGATTGGGGCTCTGGTGAGGGCCCTCCATACGCTGTAGATGGTGGACTTCTTGTTATGTCCTCACATGGAGAAAAGATGAAGAGAGAATCTTCTAAGGTCTCTCCCATAGCAGCATTAATGCCACTCACAATGACTCCACTCTCAGATCTTATTCATTTTACAAAACCCCTTATCTCCTAATACTATCAAATCAGAGGTTAGAATTTTAACTTATGAATTTTACGAGGACACAAACCTTCAGTCCCTTGCATATAAATA
>NW_007018370.1:0-1929 GCF_000164805.1 Carlito syrichta
AACCCAGATGGACTTCCAGTGATTCCTGGAATTGGATATAGCCAGAGAGCATTCTATGCACCCTGTACTGACAAACTCCTTAACCAATTTCTCTCACAAACACCAGATGTTCTAGTGGTACTTGAAGTACATGACTTTGAAGTCTTGACCCTCTGTGGATACCTGAATTGCTAGCAAGCTGGTATTGAAACTAATGCCTCATTGAGGCCATATTAGATCAACTTGTACATTTGACTTCTCATCATCAGCCATGGTACTCTGTGCAAGGGATAACCATTAACTATGAAAGCAAATTTCAAGTGCTGGCAATATTTCCTAAAGGGGCTCAGTACCTATTTATAATTCATCTTTTCAAACTGCAAGTCACTGTATGACTTAGTCAGTGGCAGTCATGCTGCTCCTTGGTTTTTATTCAGTTTAACTACTGTTTCCAGGATAAATGAGCTAGTAACTTTAAAAAAAAAATAGCTAAAATTTTTCATCACTGGCATATCTGCCTTTTCTCCAAAGTCATGACTCCTCAGCTTTAACTACATGTAACAGCTGATCCGCAAGAGATGATCTTTGAACATCCCTTCTCATGTATGTGATTTAAAGTGAAACCATTTGGAAAATCACCTAGCCAGTGAGAGAGATACTTTTAAGATGAGTCTTTAGATGTCTGATAGCATCAATTATAGGTGGTAGGGATAATTGAAAGCAGGCCCTTTGACTAGGCCATAATAACTTATTTTCTGGACATTTCAAATAACTAAACTGTCTACTTTTGCTGGAAACAGACTGACTTGAAAAAAATCCACAAAGAATACATCTAAGGATTTTTATCAGTAGACTATAGAGCTGCTCACCTTGTGGATGTTTTCATGGGATCACATCTGTCTCAATACTCTCATTTTACAGTGGTTCAGAGCTGCTGACTTTATTCCTTGCCATGAATCACTCATGCATTAAGACAACTTATTTCTGTAGGAAGTATTCAATTCATGAACTCTCAGACCAGATTTTGTCAAACAAGGAGACTTCGATGTGTGTAATGAGAAATTTTCATTCCTTCCCTGTCAATTTAAGGACCAGCTATCCTGAGGTACTCTAATGAATGCACTGGTTAAATATTGGAAATGGTTTATATTCTTGTCTCCTATACTCTAGACCAGTTGTGATTACGTGATTCACTACGTATCGTTAAACAAGACCTGGATCTGGTTGCTCTCACCCTCAACTTATAAAATCTGAATGACTAGCCTGCTTGTATATACAACTATTATTTGTAATGAAGAAATTATCTTCAAGCTCAATTTTTTTACCACCTTAAAATTGTCAGCTCTTTTTTTCTCTGTTTTTCCTATACTTTACAGAAAAAGATATTGATCTACACTGCCAATCATTCCCTCTAATCTTGTCGTACTCAGTCAAAATGAGTGGTTTAAAATGAGGGTAATCACCTGCTTAAGAGTCTAAAATGTACACTGTGTATAAGAATTAGTGGTTACACTGTGTATAAGAATTAGTGGTTGGAAAAACAAGCCTAAAACTTAAACTGAGGAGCTTGCCTACTATCTCTATGCCTCAGATCTCATCTAAATCTTCCAACAGCACCATTCAACAATTTGACGCCTTGACTTGCTTGTAAGGTGATTCTCAGAAATTGGCTGAGTTAAAATGAAGACTTGATTACCAAAGAAACTAGGGCCAATTTTGATAAATGTGGCTCTGCTGACCCTGTCACTCCCAGATGTAGCATAAAGTATACAGAATCTCAAGTCTGCACTGAGGTTATGGCCTTCTCCTGAGCTGAAAGTTCTTCAGCAGATGAGCAGAAAACTGAAAGCTGATGAACCTGATGGAAGCTTTAACATCAGAAAACTATCCAGAGTAAACCTTATGGATTAATCCTGGAGTACCCAGGGTACAAACTAATTTACAGAGCTG
>NW_007018371.1:0-1534 GCF_000164805.1 Carlito syrichta
AGGGGCTGGATCCCAGAACCCAATAGGACAGGAGAAGCACATCTACTTCAGAATGAGTCCAAGTCCAACTTACCTGCAATGGCCACAGCTGTTCGTCTCTCTGACGCTTTTATTTCTGGGGCCACTTCTCCCAAATCTGAATGCCTGAAACAATTTCAGGAGAAAATTATAATTAAAATAATGAAATACCGCTTTTACCTATCAAACTGGCTGCATATGAAAATCTCTTGGGGAGCTTTTAAAAACTACAAATCCTGGGTCATACCCTAGATTCATGAAACCAGAATCTCTGGGAGCCAGTCCTGGGCATCACTGCTTTTAAAAGTGCCCTCAATGATTCTAATGTGCAGCCACAGTTGAGAAACACTGGTCTAGAAAAACCAGCACTCTCAAAAACTGCAGATCAGAGCATAAATACAGCCATTCAGAAAGACATAAAAATATACATACCCTTTGACCAGTAATTCCACTTCTATCCTAAGGAAATAATTAAGATTTAGTTACAAAGATGCAGATGCCAGCTTTATATATAATAGCGAAAAAACTGGATGCCTTTTAAAAATCAAAGTCAAAGTGCAATACCAGGGAATCGTGGTCTTATCTTGAAGTTATTACAAAATACTCTATGGGTTTTATTTTTGTGGACAAAAAGATGGTGGATAAAATTTTACGGAAAAGTGTTAATATGTTAGTGGGTGGGAAGTCAGGTTATAGAACAGTATGATTACAATTTAATAAAATCGTGCATATCTGTCTATAGGTATATGCAGAGAAATCAACAAAGATGTTCATCAAAAGTTAAAAACATGGGCAGGAGGAGGTGATCCTGAATTTTTTTAAGTAGGCATAATATCTGTGGTCCAATTAAGAACACACTATTTTAGATGTATCACAGGAATGAGCAAATATGTTGACTGTATTAGGAGCCAGGGTTCTCACTGCTGAAGAAAAGACAAATACGGAATGGAAGAAGTCACAACAGAACTTGCTGAGGTACACCGAAACTGGAGACAGACACTGGTGTAACTGTGATATATACACACGCTCATGTGTGTGTACATATGTACAGCTATATGTATAAGTGTGCATATTTCTGTGTGTATATGAGCGTACATGAGCATCTATTTCTAGCTCTGTTCATTGAAAGGGCCTAAAAGAAAAGACACTGTGATGACAATGAGCATGCCAGGCATTCTAATGCCACCCCATGCTAAAAGAAACAAGGACTCCTTGGAGGTCCTTGTTTGAATGATGCTGGGGCTGGAGCAGGGGAAGAACAAGAGGAGCCTGAGCAACTTACTTGAGAAAGTAAAGAAGTGCTCAAAAAAGTAATGGTCATGCCAGAGGGCATGGGAGCCAGCTCGAGGGATGCCCACTGGCCAAATCTGGGATAATGTGAGCACAAACATAATTAAATACAGTAACTGGCCAGACGTGGTGGCTCATGCCTATAATCCCAGCACTTTGGAAGGCAGATGTAAGAGGATTGCCTGAGTCTAGCCTGGGCAACTTGGCGAGATTTCATCTCTACAAT
>NW_007018372.1:0-1522 GCF_000164805.1 Carlito syrichta
CAAGGTGGTTGTGAGCATCAAATGAGACAAAATATATGCCAGAAGTTTGCAAACGGTCAATATCACCAACACTAGTAATGGGGCAAAAGCATCCAGAGTTCATTTATTTCATTGCCTCTTGCTTTTTTTTTCCTATGGCTGTCCTGTCTTTCTTCCTCTTAGGATTAGAGGGACGCTTCCCTTTGATAATGTATTCCTATAGTTAGGACCACAGAGCGTTCTCTAAAAGGAGCACAATGATTTTGGTACTTAGAAGTTTTTCGGGGACCAGGATAGTCTCAACTTTCCTCCTCAAAGAGATTCTTGGTTTCCTGGTGGGTGTTAGCCTAGGATTGCTCAAAGGGGAAGGAATGCTAGACAATTGTCAATCCAAAAGGAGCTTCCGAGAATGAGAAATGAGGAGGTTGTTGTGTGTCAATTTTAGATACGCGGTAGCTCTACTGCTCCAAATAGATAATTCAGGGTGATAATGAAGTAGTCACAAGGGTGAACCTTTGTAAGGGAGGCAGCCAAGGCGAGGCTCACAGTATGAACTTGCCATTCGCCTTTTTGCATTTTTTAAAGAGAGACTTTTAAATCCTAAGGTAGCCTTGCCTGACAAGAGTCATCAGCCCATATGGGGAAACTTACATAACTGGAGACTCAGGAGGGAAAGCTGCTGGGGATGAAAGCAGATGATCCAAACAGCAGGAAAAGGTTCTTATTTTGTGGCTGTTGTTTTCCTTCAGTTAGTTTTAATTCTGATGAATACTAGGTTTTCTTTCATACTTTTTGTTCAAGTCTTTTTTTCTAATTGTATTGTTCAGCCAAATATTTCTTAAGCTTCTGTGAAAACAGCACTACGATAGTCCTTTTAAACAGTCATTGCCATAAAAACAGTCTTGAAAAATATATGTGGATGGCAACCTGAAAGAACAATCCTTTGGTAAAAATGAAACGTTTTGATGTCTGGAGATAGAGAGCTAGAGTAGTAAGGCTTAATATTAATTTAAATGGAGTAGAATTATGTCAACTCTTACTAACCCGTTTAGTTACTTTCTATTCCTCTAACAATCTAAATAGGTGGTATGTCTTGATATGTTTTGATTCTCAGATGGCAGGATACATCTCCAGTCGAACTGTTTTAAAAAGGTCATTTATAAACAAATATGTACCGATTGCCAGTAAATGCCAGTCATTGTGCTGAACAACAGGAATCCACGTGGAATAATATGTGGAAGCTCATATGCAAACAGATTATTATAAGGGGAGCAGAAAGGAAGGAGCTTTGTGTTGCTCTGTGAGGTCTCTGCCTGGGGGATCTCAGGAAGCCTTCAGAGAAGAAGGGCTCTTTTGAGCTTGGTGCAAGTCATCGGAGTTTATTTATTGGGTTGAAAGGAAAGGGCAATGCTCAAAGACATGGAACTGTGAGGAGCATGGTAGGCTAAGCTCCCGATCTTCCTTGAGCTTTGAGTTATAAACCTCCTTTGGTGGAGATCAGAAATAGACTTTATATTTAAACCAAAAAAATTAAAAATCCATA
>NW_007018373.1:0-1504 GCF_000164805.1 Carlito syrichta
ACACAAATCTAGATGGTCTAGCCTGCTAAACACCTAGGCTATATGGTCTGGCCTACGGCTCCTAGGCTACAAGCCTGTACAACACATTAGTCTACTGAATAGTGTAGGCAATTGTGATACATGGAAAGTATTTGCATGCCCAGAATGGTCGGACCCATCAGGTTTAGAGGGATACTGTGCCCTGGTCTAAGAGGAGAATCTAGCTGTATACCTTAGAGGGCCTACAGTGCCCAGGTCCAATAGGAAGATCTAGGTACACCCTTGAGAGGACCCACCAAGAATTTGTCTTAGAGGGGAATCTAGGTGTACACCTGAGAGAACCTAACTCTCCCTGGTCCAAGAGGAAGATCTAGGTGCACCCCTGAGAGAATCCACCATGCCCTGGTCTAAGGGATAGATCTAGGTGCACACCTGAGAAGATCCACCATGCCCTGGTCTAAGAGGAGGATCTAGGTGCAACCCTAAAGGACTCACCATTCCCTGGTCAAAGAGGAAGATCTAGGTGCACACCTGAGAGGACTCACCATGCCCTCGTCCAGGAGGAAGATGTAGGTGCAGACCCAGGAGGACCCACCCTGCCCCGGTCCAAGAGGAGGCTCTAGGTGCGGATCTAAGAGGACCCACCATGCCCTGGTCTAAGAGGTAGATCTAGGTGCACACCTGAGGAGATCCACCATACTCTGGTCCAAGAGGAGGATCTAGGTGCAGACCTGGGAGGACCCACCCTGCCCTGGTCTGAGAGGTAGATCTAGGTGCACACCTGAGAGTATCCACCATGCCCTGGTCCAAGAGGTAGATCTAGGTGCAGACCTGAGAAGATCCATCATGTCCTGGTCTAAGGGGACGATCAAGTTGTACACCTAAGAGGACCCACCCTGTAATGGTTCTGGAGGAAGATCCAGGTGTACATCTGCCTGGTTTCTCTTCTCATCCCAGTTTCAATCATCTTCTGGTTCCATTAGGCTGGTCATCTTGCCCAAATCTATTGTCTTTCCTCTCATCTCATTCTTTTTTAAAGGGTTACAACAATTATTGCATTTTCCTGGTTTTGTTCCAAACACTGTTTTTTTAAAACCTTAGTTTCTATGCTTACTTACATTTTTAAGCTAGTAGTTACATTCTTTTATTAGTTCATCTTTACCTCCTTTCAACCAATATGTTCTAGAGAGAAGTCCTCTCCAATTTTACTTTACAGTTTCACCCTTCTGGAGAGTCCTTAACTACAGTCTCAAGACAGATGATGGTTTTCTTTTTCCTTTTTCAAAAATTCTTTTGTAGAGACGAGGTCTCGCTGTGTTGCCTGGGCCAATCTTGAGCTCCTGGGCTCACGTGATCTTCTTACTTCGGCTTCCCAATGTGCTGGGATTACAGGTATAAGCCACCACACCCAGGTGGATGTTTTACAATAAAAAGAAAAACAAATATATTTTTTTTTCTGGTTTCTACTCAGGGCTACCAGGTGTAGGTTCTTACTGTCTTTTAAGATACTCATCCTGGCCGGGCT
>NW_007018374.1:0-18325 GCF_000164805.1 Carlito syrichta
TTTTTTTTTTTTTTTTTTTGTAGTGACACAGCCTCACGATGTTGCCCAGGCTGGTCTCAAATCCCTGGACTCAGGCAATCCTCTTGCCTCCACCTCCCGGTATAGTGCTTTTATACAGTGAGACCTCATCTCTACCAAATAAAATAAAATAAAATAAAAAAATTAGCCAGGCTGAGAAGGGAGGATTGCTGTAGCCTAGGAGATCAAGGCTGAAGTTAGCTGTGATCATGCTGCAGCACTTCAGTAAGGGAGACAGATTGAGATCCTGACAGAGAGAAAGAAAGAGGAGGGGTGGGGAGGGAGAGGGGAACAGGGGAGAGGGGGAGAGGGGAACAGGGGAGAGGGGAATGGGAGAGAGGGGAATGGGGGAGAGGGGGAGAGGGACTATGATAATAACACAAGTTTTCAGGTGATAGAGAGGATGTAGTTAAAACTTACACAAAACACCTGCCTAGTCAAATACCCTTTATTTCAGGAACGAATGGTATGTTGGAAGATTCACTTTAGTTTACTTGAATCTAAACATTAAGAAAAGCAATGGCATTATGAATGGAGGTACTTTGACTTGGAAATAATGTATGAGCCAATGTGATGGCTCATGCCTGTAATCCCAATAATTTGGGAGGTGGAGGTGAGAGGATTGCCTAAGCCCATGGGTTCAAGACCAACCTGGGAAACTTGGAGAGCTCTCATCTCTACAATAAATAAAACAAATTAGCCAGGCATGGTAATGTGCACCTGTGGTTCCAGTTACTTGGAATGCTGAGGCAGAAGGATCATCTGAGCATGTCAAGGCTGTCATGGCCATGAGCCTGCCACTGCACTCCAGCCTAGGCAGCAGAGTGAGATTCCCACTAAAAAAAAAAAAAAAGAAGAAAAGAAAAAAAGAAAAAAGAAATCATTTATGGTATATATAACATACATATGCCACAAATTATAACTTATGCATAACACACAGTCACAGAGATGCATACATACTTCAGTATACAGGACCCCAAAACCATATATTCAATCATCTTAATTTTTATTTTTAGTAAATGTTCTGTAGTTATTATAAGTAAAGGGAAAAGAATCAATGAACCAACAGTGTCTAAATACCAGGGTTGCTAAAAAAACAAACAAAAAAAACCATATACACACTTTAAGAGATGTTATCTATGTATTGCTTTTAGTTAGTCATAAACAGAAGTGTCTGGATGTTGATGGTAACCACTTTGAGCACCTCTTGTAACTGCAGAAGTCAAGTGTGACTTGTATTCATCTTTTGTTATCAGTATATTGAGTATTCCAAGTTTAATAGTTTTTTTTTTTCTTTCTGAAAATGTGTATTTTTTTTGGCACCTGTATTTTTATCTTAAAAGCAGCATGAAGATTTCAAGGAGTCAAATTTGAAAGCTTTCAAGATAAACAATATCAATATTGTCTATTTTACTCAACTTTGTTACAAACAATTTTTTTTTAAAGAAACATTGTGCCAACTACACTTTGGAGAAACAAGAAACATTCCTTGTAACACCCTAGGAACACTAGGATGAGCTAAGCACACCTGCTACAAGCTCCAGAAACCCCACCACTCCCCTCTTTCAAACAGAAAGTACCTCAGCTTAGCCCCATAAGCCTCTGCACATCTGTCCTGGGAATCTGGAATTTCTTTGGACCTCAGTTAGTCCTCATTCATGAGGTCTGTGACTACACATAACTTGCCAGGCCGTTACCAATTTGTGTTACACAAATTTATACACAGAGATTGAAAGACTGGTAGATTGTGATGTTTTAGTGATATTGTGGCTGAGTAGTGGAATGGTGTATGACTTTTTTTTTTCCCATTCTGCTTTTCTGTAATTTTCAAATATAATGCTTTTACACTGAGAAATTACATTTCATTTTACCTATTTTTTTGTGGCAGTAGTCCCCCTCTGCCAACCAGGCTAGAATGCAACAGCGTGATCACAGCTCACTGCAGCCTCAAGCTCCAAGGCTCATATAATCCTCCATTATGCTTCCTCATTATGTATTCAACAATGACCACTGTACCCACTGGGGCAGTTGCTGTTTGGGAACACAGCAACTTGACTGATGGGAAGAACCACCAGCTGTGAACTGCATCCCTGTGATCCTCAGGTGGGCTGATTTTAGGAATGCATAACATAAAGATCAGATGTTTCAGTTCCAAAGTTATGCTGGGGTTCAGCCTTCATCACTCTCTGCTCTGACCCGAGGGCCGCTGTTGACTTTTGTCAAGCTCTAGGTTGAACCACCCACCATGGGGATGGGACCCCACCTTCTCCTCGCCATCTTAACAAGCCCACATTTGCTTAGCTGCTTCCCTTTCTGCACAGCCCTGGCTTTCCAACTACCCTCAGTTCATGCAGGCAGAGCAACCCCAGGGAGCTGGACAACTCGTCCTCACCCTGAATGACTCAACACGAGATCATTTGTCCATGTGAAAGTGAAGGCGACACGAGATCATCTGTCTGTGGGAAAGTGTGACATCCAATACAGAATTTCTTGAGTTCTATCAGTACCTCTTATTAACACCCACGGAAGTTATCTTTAAAGGTTAATTTTAGCCAAGCGCGGGGGCTCATGGCTGTAACTCCAGTATTTTGGGAGACCAAGGTGGGAGGATCACTTGAACCCAGGAGTTTGAGACTGTAATATAGTAACCCCAAATCTGAGAGGGCTTATATGTAATATTTACCTATTCCAAAGAAGTCACCCAGAGGTCCAGCAGGGACAGACACTGGTTTATTAAAACTTACAGATCAGGCGTGGTGGCTCATGCCTATAATGCCAGCATTTTGAAAGGCCGAGATGAGAGGATTGTCTGAGCCCATGGGTTCGAGACCAGCCTGGGCAACTTGACAAAAAATAAAAAATTAGCCAGTCGTGGTGGTGCACACCTGTAGTTCCAACTACTTGGAAGGCTGAGGTGGAAGGACTGCCTGAGCCCACCAGGTCGAAGCTGCAGTAGCCATGAGCATGCCACTTCACTCCAGCCTGGAGTGACGAGTGAGACTTCAACTCAAAAAAAACAAACAAAAAAAACCAAACTAAAGCTTTATCTGGCTTACTTATATAAAACATGTGAGTAAATCCCAGCACTTTGGGAAGCCAAGGCAAGTGGATTGCCTGAGCCCGTGGGTTTGAGAGCAGCCCGGGCAACTTGTCGAGATCTCATCTCCACAATAAATCAAAAAATTAGCCGGGCATGGTAGCAAGCACCTGTAGTTCTGGCTACTTGGAAGGCCAAGGTGGAAGGATCACCGGCACCCAGCAGGTCGACTCTGGGGTGGCCATGAGCATGCCACTGCACTTCAGCCTGGGTGATGGAGACTCCAACTCAAAAACAAACAAACAAACAAACACAGAGGCACCAATGGAGACAGGTCCGTGAACATTCCACATCTCATGGCAGTAGAGCAAGCAGTTTTATAACCAAATAATCAAGCTAATCATTCACATTCCTATCTGGTGTTTACAATTACATTGATTAAGAGTGACAACTACATTGTTTTCAGCTTTGCTTGATCACCTGCATCGTGCCACTGAACCCCAGCCTGGGTGACAGAGTGAGACCCCCCAATTCAAAAAAAAAAAAAAGTAAATTTATATCCTCTTATTCACCTAGGTTCATTTTATTTAAACATTATACTTTAAATGAAAATAATTATAAACTTATGATTAGTAAATTATGACATTTACCATAATTTAATAGACTCAACTACAAAGGGGAATTCCTTCTGAGTAGTAGGTTTCTCAATGTGTGTTCTGAGAATCACCTCTGTCAGATTTACCCATGGTGCCTGTTACAGAGACAGGTTGCTGGGACTCCCCCGGCCCAGCTTAGTGAATCAGAAGCTCTGGGCATGAGGCCTAGGAATCTGTATTTCTATCAGCATCCTAAATGACTCTGTTGGAAAAATAAATACTGTTTGTTTTTCTTTACCACTATGTTGGCAATTTCTGGGGCAGCTGGCACCTGGTAGCCTGGATCAGATGTCAGTTTTTCTCATGCAGAGATAGGCCAACTACTATTATTAGTAGTTCCAGCTACATGGAAGGCTGAGATGGAAGGATTGCCTAAACCCAGCAGGTTGAGGCTGTGGTGGCCATGAGTGTGCCACTGCACACTCCAGCCTGGGCGACAGAGTGAGACTCTAATTCAAAAAAAAGGGGGGGGGGGAATTGTAATTACTGGATAGTATTCAGAAGCACATTATTATTATAAGGTATACTGTGTAGCAAAAAATAAACACACACCTAGCTAATAAGTGTCACTGCTTTGCTCATTGGCTTCCCTTTTACTCTCAGAAAAGTCTTCCCCAAGCAAACCTTCGGCCTCTGTAAAGCACCCTGCTGGACAGTACAAGCTCATCTATTATAGTCCATGGACGTCTCCCTTAACTGGTTGTCATGGCACCAATGGCAAGGGCCAGGGAGTGGGGGTCACTCACACTAACATCTATGTCTTCTGGCATTAGTTTGCTGTTTAAGACAAGGTGGCTTAAACAACTGAGGCTTATTTTCTCCCAGGACTATGGGGCTGGAAGGCCAAGGGCAAGGTGTCAGTGGCCTTGGCCTCTCCTGCGCCTTTGCTCCTTGGCCTGCAGATGGCCATTTCTAATGGTGTCCTCACCTGACCTCTCCTCTGGGGGCCTTAATCTCTGGTGACTCTCCCTCTTCTTATGAGGACACCAGGCAGATGGGATTAGGACCCACGTGCACGACCTCACATAACCCTTAAAGATTCTATTTCCAAGTACAGTCACATTCCAAAGTACCGGGGCTTAAGGTTTCAACATATGAATTTTGAGGGAAACGCAATTCAGCCCATAACTCCTCCTCTGAAGGAGAGGCCTGGGTCATCTGAGCAAATGCAATCTATTCCTGCCAAACAGTAAAAATGGAATAGGGTTTTCGTCCCCATTTATGTTGTTAATAAGGTACATCTGTGAGGCAGTCTTCCCCCACGGAAAGCTACTTGCTTTGACAGCCAAATAATTAACAACGCAGTGTAAGCACAGAAGTAGCCTTTTGTTGTTGTTGTTGTTGTTTTGTTTTTCGTTTTTTTGAGTTGGAGTCTCACTCTGTCGCCCAGACTGGAGTGCAGTGGCCGCTCCCGGGCACCGCAGCCTCGACCTGCTGGGCTCCGGCGATCCTTCCGCCTCAGCCTTCCGAGTAGCTGGAATTACAGGCAGAAGTAGCCTTTTTAAAGACTTGCTTTACAACTACCTAGTTCAAGACACATTTCAGCAATATGGCCTTAGGGAAGGTTCTCTCCTCACCTTCTCACACCAAATGTGTAAATCTACACTTTAAGATAAAAGTGTTTCACCATGCCAGATAGAACTAGGGTCTCTTTCCTTTTGTGGAATTCTCTAGTGCAGTTGGAGAAATACTGGGGAAAAAAATGAAGTAGGTCAGAAGAAAATAAGGGTCTTTAAAAAAATTTTTTTTGCATTCTGAAGACGTGGGGTACAATTCAGGGTTAAGTATACAAATGTTCATTATGCAGGTACCCTTGCTGATGATGCCAGGGGAGGCCCTGGCAGTTTCCCAGTCCTGCCTGAAAACAAGGCTCTTAAGACTGTTCCTGGAAACCCAAATCTCCCTACAAAGATAAAGCTATAATTTCTAGCCATTCTCTAATGTTGTCAGAACACCAGAGGTTTAAAAATCATATCTGAATAATTTACACATTTTGACACTTGGCTGAGATAAACAATATAGTGGGAAAGTCACAGGCTTTGGAATCAGAAGGACATGGGTTCAAAACCTGACTCTGCCAAAAATTAGCTGGGTGGCATCAGGTAATTTCCTTCCCTCTCTGAGCTTGTCTCTTCATCTGTGAAATGAAGATAACACTTACCTTGCAGTGACATTGTGAAGACCAAATGCAATATTTCTGGAGAGTATTCAGCACAGAGCTTTGCACATAGTCGATAACAAATGACAGCTATGACAATTAAATACAGCCTACCAGAAAGTAAGAAGTTGGCCAATTTTTATGGGTCACTGAAACTTAGCCCATTGAATTCAAAGCCTGAGAACTACTTGTAATTCTCTGAGTAACCCAGAATGAAGTTCCTTTATATAGGCCAGATTTGATTGCTTCAGTTTCTGGGCATCTGGGTGGAAACTTTGGCTGCTAGATGCTGTGCAGCTACTCTGGCTTTACAGTGGACTATCTATGAATGGTTTGGGAGAGTCCTTTTTTCTGTCAAGGAGAATATTTTGCCAGGGCATTCTGTGAGGATTCTAGGGCAAAGGGTACTCAAACTCATGTGAAGAGCCCAGTTGCACCAGAAGTTGGTTGGGCCCTTTTGTTGTCCATAGTGACAGAAGTGTGATGACATAGTTAAGGGCCCTCAACAAAGCGCAACTGCTCTCAAATGATCAGGCAAGTGAGTCAGAGCATGTCATTGACATTCTCTTCTACCAGCAGATAATCTAACACTTTGTTGCCCATTGTACATTGACTCCGCTTCACCACCACCAATCACGTCTGGAGTCCAGTCTCATCCTTTGAGGAAGGCCATTTGGAGCTAGTGTGCCAGGGCCCTGCCTGATAGCCATTGCCGCTGGGGGAAGAGGCTGGGCCTCCATGAAGGATCCAGGTGTTTTACAAGAAGGTAATTGTCATGACCTCTCTGAAGGGAGTGTGGCTGCCCGGGAGTGTCCCTAAATAGGCATGTGCAGAGGGTGGGTGAGTCTATTTAGCTCACGTTGCTGTCACAGAGGAAGCATAGATTTCCCTCTACCCTGCTTTGTTGCACACTTAAGGACTACCTCAGGGAGTAGCTGAAAGATTGGAGGATGTCCTAGCACAAGGGACAGGGGAACAGATGTGGACCCAAACTAAATATGGAGGAGCTCAGTGTGTTGTGCCAGCCAAGCGTGGCCACTCAGATCTGTAAACCCAACACATTCGGAAGCTGAGGCGGGAGGATTGCTTGAGGCCAGGAGTTTGAGACCAGCCTGGGCAACATAGCGAGACCTCATCTCTACAAAAATAAAACAAAATAAATTAGCTGGGCATGGTGGCCTGCACCTGGAAGGATCACCTGAGCCCAGGAGGTAGAGGATGCCGTAAGCCATGATCATCATGACCATGCCACTGCACTGCAGCCTGGGCGACAAAGTGAGACCCCCAACTGAAAGAAAAAGGGAGGAAGGGAGGAAGGAAGGAAGGAAGGAAGGAAGGAAGGAAGGAAGGAAGGAAGGAAGGAAGGAAGGAAACACTGTTGTGCCACTTGCTAACAACAGTCTCTCCTGAGATCCCTATCAGACGTCCCCTGTCCACCTGACTTCCTTGGTCAGAGGGAAACTGCACTACAAGCATTGCTAAGAATGTGCAATACCACCTTTTAGCTCACCGAAGACTAAATTGTTTTTCCAGTATATAATCCTTCTTCAACTTTCAGATATTTGACTGTCAAACATTTCTCAGAATCCACTAAGTATCACAATTCGGGACTGCCTGTACTTTTTGGGTTATTTCATGTTGATCTGTGTGATAATTGCTGTGATTCACAGGTTCTGATTAAGTTTGGCCTCTTAGCAGCTGATCTCACACTATTCATTCACTCCCATGCTCTGGGAAGACTGTATATCCTCTGCTCCCTCTGGCTGACACACCCTTCTTCCTGTTTCCTCTACCTAATACTCACTCACTCTCAGAAACAGTTCAAGAACAAGAAACTTGAATAGGCACTTCATAAAAGAGGATACCCAAAGGCTAATAAACACATGGAAAGATGATGAAAAAGGGAGGAAGGAAGGAAGGAAGGAAGGAAGGAAGGAAGGAAGGAAGGAAGGAAGGAAGGAAACACTGTTGTGCCACTTGCTAACAACAGTCTCTCCTGAGATCCCTATCAGACGTCCCCTGTCCACCTGACTTCCTTGGAGACTGTTGTTAGCAAGTGGCACAACACATGATCCTTCTACCTCAGCCTTCCAAGTAGCCAGAACTACAGGCTCACGCTATCAAGCCCAGCTATTTATTTATCCTATTAGTAATCAGGAACATGCAACTTAAAATCTCAAAGAGATACCACTATATAGCCAGTGGAATAGCTAACAAAGATGGAAAATTTCAAGTTTTGATAAGTATATGGAGTAATAGAAACTTTTTTTTCCTTTTTAGAGAAAAGGAGGATCTCACTCTGTTGCCCAGGCTGGAGTGCAGTGGCACCATACTAGCTCGCTGCAGCCTTAAACTCCTAGGCTCAAGCAATCCTACCACCTAAGCCTTCCAAAGCACTGGGATTACAGGCATGAGCCACAATGCTTGGCCTAGCAACTCATATACACTACTGGCATGAATGAATTGGTAAAACTATTTTGAAAAACGATTTGTAATTTGTTGAATAAAAGCATAACCTATGATCCAGAAATTTTCCTTGTAGACATTTACCCAACAGAAATCCCTGCACATATGAGTTAAAAGACATGTATAGGAATACTTATGAGCAGCATTACTGGTAATAACCTAACATTGGCAATAACCCAAATAACCATCAATAATAAAACAGAATAAACAGTGGCAGATTCACAAAACAAAATACAGCAGTGAAAATGAATGAACTACCACCACAGGCAAAAACATGTATGCCTCTCACAAAAACATACTGACACATGAAAGAAGTCAGTCACAAAAGATGCTGTGCAATTTAATTTATTCAAAGTTCTAAGACAGGAAAAACTGGCCAGGTGAGTGGCTCACACCTGTAACCCCAACACTTTGGGTGGCCAAGGCAGGAGGATTGTTTGAGCCAGGAGTTTGAAATCAGCCTTGGCAACATAGTAAAATCTCAGCTCTGCCAAAAAAAAAAAAACCAAAACACACACACACACCAAAATGGGCATGGTGGTGTATGCCTGTAGTTCCATCTACTTGAGATGCTGAGGTAGAAGGATCGCCTGAGTCCAGGAGGTCAAGGCTGTTGTGAGCCGTGATCATCGTGATCATGCCACTGCACTCCAGCATGGGTGACAGAGTAAGACCCAGACTCAAAAACAAAACAAATAAAAAAATCCAGGCAAAACTAATGTATGGTGTTAGAAGTCACAATGGTTACCTTTGGAGAAGGAGGAGTTACTGATGGAGCCACTGGTGATGTTATAAATCTGAATGATGGTTACATAGGTAGGTTGATTTTGTGTAAATTCATTAAGCTAGAGGGAGGGAGGAAAATTTGGTATTGTAACTAGAGCAAAGTTGAGGGTTTTGTTTCATGTAGCTAAGAAGGGTTCCTTTTAGTTGTTTTTTTGGTTGTTGTTGAGTCGGAGTCTCACTCTGTGGCCCAGGCTGGAGTGCAGTGGCACATTCACGGCCACCCCAGCATCAACCTGCTGGGCTCCAGTGATCCTTCTACCTCAGCCTTCCAAGTAGCCAGAACTACAGGCTCACGCTATCAAGCCCAGCTATTTATTTATGTATTTATTGTAGAGACAAGCTCTTACCAAGTTGCCCGGGCTGGTCTCAAACCCACGGGCTCAGGCAATTCACTTGTCTTGGCCTCCCAAAGTGCTGGGATTACAGGCTGAGCCACTGAGCCTAGCCCAATTTTTTTTTTTTTTTTTTTGTGAGGCAGGGTCTCTCACTCTGTTGCTCAGGCTGGAGTGCAGTGGCATGATTATGGCTCACTGCAGCTTTGATCTCCTGGTTTCAGGCTCCTGCCTCAGCCTCCCAACTAACTGGGACTATATGTGTGTACCACCACGCCCAGCTAATTTTTTATTTTTTGTGGAGATGACGTCTTGCTATGTTGCCCAGACTGGTCTGTAATCCCAAAGTGCTGGGATTACAGGCATGAGCCACTGCACCCAGCCTATACTGTCTTTTTGCAACAAAAATTAAATGCTGTGGGAAAAAGTTGACCTACATAAATAATATGTATTCCACACGAGCATAACAATTGGGTAAAGGACTCATTTCAAATGCTTCCCAGAACTCATTTGAAAATTATGAAAAAGAATTTCATTTAGAAATACTTTAAAATTGGACAGTAACCATTTTTTAAAAATTCTCTTTTCCACAATTAGCATTTTCACTGAAGAGAAACTCTGTTCACTTATTTTTCTGTGTGCTGTGTTCCAACTACAGAATATACTTAAACTTTTGTATGCTGACATAATTTTTACATGTCACAAATGAAACCTGAAATAAAATAGAATATAAATAGAAGCAGATTCAGTTAACTATCTTAACTATAGGAAAGAATAAAATTTTTTAAAAATGCAAACTTAATGCATAATTCAAGGCAGGAAAAAAAAGACAAGATGCACAGCTTGTAGGAAGAATCTTTTCCAGGATATTACTTATAGTTTTGATCAGTTAATCAGACTCCATAGTCTTATTAATCTTTAAGTCTATTTTGAACATTTCCTTTTGAATGTAACATTTCTCAGTCATTATGGAAGATTTCAGGTCAATTTATCTTTCCTTCAGAACTCCTGCTACACCTACTGGAGTCAGCAACCCATTCAACACTCTCCTTTTATATGTGGGCCTGGAGGGTGTGGTGAAAACAGCCCCCGTTTAGGCCACAGAGGGTTGGTTCTTAGGCTCTGCTTTGCCAACCAGGTATATAACCTTGGCCACATGGCTTAAGCTTTTGGGGACTTGGTTTCCTCATTTTTCTCAACACGAAAAAGGAAACAGAAGAGAGAGGGCAGAGGGGTCAGATGGGATGGTTTCTATAGTTTGTTCCAGTCCAAAACTTCTCATTTTTAAGATCTACTTTCCAGATAAAAGAGGTTGGTGAATTTGGGCTGGAAGTGGTGGCTCATTCCTGGAATCCCAGGCACTTTGAGAGACAGAGGCAGAGGCAGAGGCAGAGGCAGGAGGACTGAGCCCTGGAGTTCAAAACCAGCCTAGGTAACATAGTGAGACCTCGTTTCTACAAAAAATAAAAAAATTAGCAAGATGTGATGATACACACCTGTAGTTCCCCGCTTTTCAGAAGGCTGAAGTGGAAGGATTGCCTGGAATTCAAGGCTGTAGTGAGCCACAATAGTGCCACTGCACTCCAGCCTAGTCACCAGAGCAGGTCTCAAAAAAAGAGAAGTTGCTGAATATTATTCAACCTTAAAAAGGAATGAAGTTCTGACACATGCTATATCATAGGTGAACCTTGAAGACATTATGCTAAGTGAATAAGCCAGACTCAGAAGGACAAATACAGTATGATTCCATTTATATGAGGTTCCCAGAATAGTCACATTCATAAAGACAGAAAGTAGAATGGTGGAAAGAGTTAAGTCATAGAATGGGAGGAGAAGGTAGGTGGTATTCTGTTTAATGGGTACAGTGTTTTAGTTTGATCATTTTTAGATGATAAAAAAGGTCAGGAGATGAATAGTGGTGATGGTTGCTGCACAACCATGTGAATGTACTGAATGCCATTTGAGAATGGTTACGATGGTAAAGTTGATGTGGTATATCTT
Organism: Carlito syrichta; assembly: GCF_000164805.1. Taxonomy (NCBI): domain Eukaryota; kingdom Metazoa; phylum Chordata; class Mammalia; order Primates; family Tarsiidae; genus Carlito; species Carlito syrichta. The sequence continues at coordinate 11,455 of NW_007018374.1, forward strand.
TTACCACACTTTTTAAAGAAAAAAAAAAGCCAAAGAAAATTACAGGTTCAAAAATATGCACATTTCAAAAGCTTTCAATATTTATCATCTACCTAATATTGTCTACCTAATGGGTAAATAAATATTTGTTGATTGATTTTAAAAAGAGATTTAAAAAGAGAGGTAGTGGTATGAAAATTAGGTTTAAATAAGGGCACAGGGCTATTCTTGAAGTTGATTTTACACAGCAATCACACTGGTCATCAATACAGTTGACTCTTGAACAACATGGGTTTGAACTGTGTAAACTACTTATACACAGATTTTTTTTTAACCAAACTTGGATCAAAAATACAGTATTTGTAGAATTCGAAACACAAGAATATGGAGGGTCAACATAGAGCAAATGCAAGACTTGAATACAAGCAGATTTGGATATATGAGGGTGGTCCTGGAATCAATCCCCTGCACATATTGAGGGACAACTGTACTTAGATTGTATGTTTATATACAGATGCTGCTTGACTTATGATGGGGTTATGTCCTGATAAACCCATTTGTTAAGTTCAAAATATCCTAAGTTGAAAATGTAATTAATACTCCTAACCTACTTAACACCAAAGCTTAGCCTAGCCTACCTTAAATGTGCTCAGAACACTTATATTAGCCTACAGTTGGGCAAAATCAATCTAACACAAAGGCTATTTTATAATAAAGTGTTGAATATCTCATGGAGTTTATTTATTATTTTTATTATTTTGAGTCAGGGTATCACTCTGTCCCCTAGCCTGGAGTGCATTGGCATGATCGCGGCTCACCACAACCTCGAACTCCTAGGCTCTCAGGTGATCCTCCCACCTCAGCCTCCCGAATAGCTGGGACTACAGGTGAGTGCCACCACACCTGGCTAATTTTTTGATTTATTGTAGAGACAAGGTCTCAGCATGTTGCCCAGGCTGATCATGAACTCCTGGGCCCAGGCAGTGTTCTCACCTCAGACTCCCAAAGTACTAGGATTACAGACATGAGCCACTGCGCCCAGCCAGTTAATAGATATTATGAGGAAGGCTCACAGCTCCCCACCCAAGTCACTCCTTAGTTCCATGGTTCTCTCTCCAAGACTGTAAACACCTTGAGAGTAGGAGACATATTCCATCTCCCCATGACACACCGTGGGAATCCTATAAATGTACTGATTTTCATTCCATTAGCGATAAACATGCTTAAAAGGATTTTCTTGCACCAAAATTAATCTGTGAAAAGTAATTCATTATGCAGACTTTAGGATTATAACTATCAGAAAACACAATTTGGAGTTCTTTACAGAACCTTCTACAAAATGGTTATTATTATTTATTTTTCTAATGATAGCTACATTACTTGATGTAAAATATATTTCCTGACTGTTACAGTAAGAAAGCAGAGGGCATAGACCATGTTTCTTATCATTTTGGCAGACCAGGTTAAGTAGCATATCTCGTTGCATTCTATTTTGTAGAAGCAAATGCTGTGGTTTTTTTTACCAGATATTTACAAAACACTGAATAGAATAATATACAAGAGGGACCCCAAAAATCCCAGAATTATTTTTTTGGAGGGCAGGTCCCTTGTAATACCGGATTCTCCCTCTAGGAACCCATCAGCATTTGAGTACCACCTAGCATTGTTGCAAGAGGCTGTGTTCGGCTTCAGTGAATTTGTGTGTGTGTGTGTTGGAGTCTCACTCTGTCGCCCAGACTGGAGTGCAGTGGCCGCTCCCGGCCACCGCAGCCTCGACCCGCTGGGCTCCGGCGATCCTTCCGCCTCAGCCTTCCGAGTAGCCGGAACTACAGGCGCGCGCTACCACGCCCGGCTGATTTTTGGATTTGTTGTAGAGATGAGGTCTCGCTGCCCAGGTGGGTCTCGACCCCGCGGGCTCAGGCAATCCGCTCACCTCAGCCTCCCAAAGGCGCGGGATTACAGAATTTTTTTTTTTTTTTAGAGATTCTTTCAACATGTTTGCCCATTTCATGATGGGTGATTTACCAGCTCGCCTGTCCACACAGCGCTGAGTGTTCAGCAGTTTTGACCAAAGTGGCATGACTCCTGTGCCCCACCCTCCTTATTCACCAGCTCTCACCCTGAATAACTCTTGGTTTCCCTGGATAAAAAAACTCCTCAAGGGAAACGTTTTGCTGATATGGAAGAGGTGAAACAAAAAACAGCAGAAGCACTAAAAGGCATCAAAATGGACGCGTTCAAATGTTTTGAGCAGCGGAAAAAGTATCTCAATAGGTGTATTGCATCAAACGAAGAGTACTTTGAAAGTAACTGAAGTTTAAATACGTAAGAATAAATACAATTTTTATAATAAATAAGGCCCTGGGTTTTTTGGGTCCTCATAAAATACTGACTGTAACATTTGTCTGTAAAGGATCATAAACTGAGAAGGGAATATTTATAGTACCTTTTACTTGGAAGGTTCAAAGTATGAAAAAGCTATAAATGGCTCATCAAAGCCACACTAATATATAAATATACGAAATGCACTTGCATTCTTGCTGATCCTGTGACCATAGACAAATGTCTAAGCTGGTTAATATTTATCTTCCTGATCTGATTCTTTTTATTTCTCCTATTTCTTGCTATTCATGAGGCTTATAAGTAGCCATATCTTAAAAACAGACCTTGCATTATTCCCATATCAAACTGGGATTACATGTGATTCTTGCAAATTCCCAGGAATTAACTAGAAGGTTTTTCTGGAACTTGGAAAATTACATTCTTATTTTTAAAATTACAGATAACAAAAAATTATGGCATCACTGTAAGTTATGTTGTCCTTAAGCAGTATTAAAAAGAACCATTTTCTTTGGTCATATGAATTTAATTCTTTAGATAGTGTCACTCTTATTTGCATTGAGCTTAACCTATCATCACTCTATAAAGAAAAGCATGTCTAAATATCTATCGGTAAAGTTAGCAAATATTTAAATTAATTTAAACCTGAAAAATAATTTAGAAGATTTAAAATATTTAGTTGATTAAAAGCAAAAATAAGTGAGCAAACCACCACCACACACATACTCCCAAAAAGAAGAAAAAAATAAAAGGAATTAAAGAGAAGAAAAGAAAAGGAAAATAAATCCTGACACTTTCTATTGTGGTAATTCATCTTGACAAATTATTTTCTAGATATTTAATACTCTGTTTTGTTAATTTGTTTTATATGTAAATTACCACGTTTATGGTCAAGAAAAATGTTGTTTGTTTTTTGACACAGGGACTCGCTCTGTTACCCAGGCTAGAGTGCAGTGGCACAGTCCTAGCTCACTGCAGCCTCTAACTCCTGGGTTTAAGCTACCCTCCTGCCTCAGTCCCTGAGTAGCTGGAATAACAGGTGCACACCACTATGCCCAGCTAATTATTTTATTTTTTGGCAGTGACAGCATCTTGCTATGTTGCCTAGGCTGGTCTCAAACTTCTGGCCTCAAGCAATCCTCCTGACTAGCATCTCAAAGTACTGGAATTACAGACATAAACCACCATGCACAGCTTTTGTTGTTCTTTTTAAAATGGGTTGGTGGGGAGAAATTTTTTAAAAAGCTATAAATAAGTTATTCAAATTTGCATGCCTGTCTTCCGTATATTTAATCAGGACCACAGAAGAGGTAAGAAATAAATTGAAAGAGAATGAGCAGGCCCTATACTTTGGTGTGGATTACTAGTCACAATAAATCTGCATTAAACATCCATTAATAAAATGTTCTTATAACATTAAAGACTAGAATCAGCATTGCATAATACATAAAAAAAGACTAAACATGCAAAAATATATTTGCTAAATTCAATCACCAGAAGCTTGACTACAGAAAAGATTTAAGCCGGGCTCGGTGGCTCAGCCTGTAATCCCTCGCTTTGGGAGGCTGAGGTGAGTGGATTGCCTGAGTCTGCGGGTTTGAGACCCGCCTGGGCAACTTGGTGAGACCTCATCTCTACAATAAATTTTTAAAAATGTAGTCGGGCATGGTAGCACGCGCCTGTAGTTCCAGCTACTTGGAAGGCTGAGGCGGAAGGATCGCCGGAGCCCAGCAGGTCAAGGCTGCGGTGGCCGGGAGCGGCCACTGCACTCCAGTCTGGGTGACAGAGTGAGACTCCAACTCAAAAAAAAAAAAAAAAAAAAAAAAGATTTAAACGTTTCAGATTTCCTAAAGGAGTGGCATCATCATATTAATAAAATCATAGTTTCCATTTAAGAACATTTCGTGTACAGGAATCCTAATAGTTTAGGTCAGCCATTTATCTCAGCAACAGTCATTTCCCACCTGTGTTTTCCAAGCTTGCTTATTTTTCTGTTAACCTTTAAAAAATGTTATCATTTTTGCCTACTTTAAGTATCTTCTTTCCCTTAGAAATTCTGATTCAGGAAATCCCAAGTTGCAACCTGGGAATCTTTTTTTTCCCCCCGAGTCAGAGTCTCACTCTGTCACCCAAGTTGGAGTACAATGACACAATCATAGCTACCACAGCCTTAACCTGCTGGATGCAGGTGATCCTTCTGCCTCAGCCTTCCATGTAGCTAGAACTATGGGCCAATGCCACCATACCTGGTATTTTTTTGGATTTATTGTAAAGATGAGGTGTCTCCAAATTGCCCAGGCTGGTCTGGAACCCCTGGGCTCAAGCAATCCTCTTGCCTCCACCTCTCAAAGCCACTGCGCCCACTGCAGCCCAGGGATCTTTAAAACGACTTTATGTCTATTTAGGTCCTTTGCCCATTTGAAAAACAAACAAACAAACAAACAATTATGACTATTACAAACTCCATCCACTTGCCTACAATTCTAGGTAATTTAGAAATCAGAAAAGTATGGGAAACACGACTCAACAGTAATCACAGGAGTTGAGAAACAAAGCTTTAATTTCTAAGTCTGAAACCAAACAAAACATCAACATAGAGAGTTCTACTAACTTCATTACAAGATTCAAAATATTTCAGCGAGAACATTTATAAGGACTCATATCTAGAAAAAGTTAACATATCCTCACCTTTAAAAAATGAAGATGACGTGCTTTTATTAATCACTTTATAAAACAATTATCTTTAAAGCAATTTCTGTATAACACAAAACAGAATAATTATCATTCGAGACAGAAATAAAAGGGAAATACATACTTTTGTCCCATAGAACTTCTATGTTAAACAAATTACCTTTTCATTATAATTTAAATCTATAATAAGATATTCACACCAAAGGGCAGGAGCCAAAGCTGTAATTGTTAAGCAAGTGGTGGTTTAATCCAAAATTTTGAAAAGAAGTGGTAGGTTATTCTACGAAAAAAAGTACAGTGTAACTTTATGCATCATACATAATCCTCTTCGTGACTAAGAAGTAACTTCAAAAGTAGTATAAAAATCCGCAAAAACTGAAAAATAAAGTAGGCTCTAAAGAATGCAAACAAATCTGCACTGAAAAAGATGAACTATTTACTTTTGCTTTCCTCTTATATTTCTTATTTTTAAAGTTAAGAATGAGACCGCTTAGCTAATTAATCAGTCAATAGTAGTTCGGTGGATTATTTTCACCATTTCTATGAAGGGGGAACAACAACAACAACAAACCCTGACGTTATCTTTTGGAGGGCGGGCCTCCCCCACTAGGTAAGTGTTCTAGAAACCCACCGGTTTTGATCTGGAAGTTTTGAGAAGGTTATGTCACGATTTGCAGAAGAAACATCCCAAGCTGTGTCAAACAGGTGGCTGGTTCTCCCACCATGACAACGCACCTACCCACACCATGCCGAGTGTTCAGCAGTTTTGACCCCAAACGGCATGACCCCCATCCTCCACCCTCCCTATTCACTTGATGTCACCTTGAACGACCAACTTGGTTTCCCTGGATTAAAAAAAAAAGTCCTCAAAGGGAAACGTTTCGCTGACGTGGAAGAGGTGAAACAAAGAACGGCAGAAGCACTCAAAGGCGTCAAGACGGATGAGTTCAAAAACTGTTTTGAGCAGTTGGAAAAAGCAACTCCATAGGTATAGGATCAGAGAGTACTTTGAAGGTGACAAGCTTAAACACGTAAGAATAAACACACAATTTTGAATAAATAAATGATGGTTTTGGGGGGGTCCCCCTCATACTATTATCAAGCTGAGCAAGGCTGATCTCTACTTTTCTGGTTGCAAAGCTAGGAATCACAGTAAAAGGGCCAAGAAAGCTTTTATTCAGCAAATGGGATGAATGTAAGTGGTCTATCCACTTATTTCTGTCCTTAACCCACTGATCTCTTGAAGTGAACACCATTCACACAGTGGACAAACTTCTGCTTACCGGAGGCCTTAAAATCAGCTTTAAAACCGCAACTCTCCAAAACAAGCCACTGTGGTTGTGTGTAAATGTCTTTTTTTATAGGTATACTAAGAATTTTATTTTACGCTCTCTGTGTCTAGCCATCTCATGATTCAGCCAAACCCAGGTGAAATATATTTCTTTCCACCTACCACTCAGGCCACACCAACGAATTATGCACGCCTCACAAAACAGCCTTTCAAAAAGCAGAGAGAATTAAAAGCTAGGAGGTGAAGATTTGTCTAAATATAGCTCCATCCTGTGTATTTCACGCTCACCAAGTGGGTCACTAGAGGTGGCCAGCAGCAGCTACGGACACCGAGAAGCATCTCTTCGGGCAGACGCTGCGGCCCCGGAGGCCCCGGACAGCTACGCCACCTACCTGTTGAGTCCGGGCCACTGCTCTCAACTGTCACATCAACCTTTTCGTCCTGGCCGGCTCATGATTGAATTTTTTTAACGTTGTCCGCTACTCTTCCTCCCCGCCCCCCGTTTCTTTCCGGCGCTTCTGCGGGGCCAAGGGGGCCGCGGGGCTCGCGAGCTCCTGGGCCCGGCTGCTG
>NW_007018374.1:18757-31201 GCF_000164805.1 Carlito syrichta
GCGGCAGTTCCGAGGGGAGGGCCCGCAAGGGACGGGCTCCGGGGTCCCCCTGCCGCGGGGGCTGTGTGCTGGTCGCCTCCCACGGTTCGCTTTCTAAAATCTTCCTCCGTGCATCTCTTCTGGGGGGTTGCGGGCTTGACAGATGGGTTGGCAGCTTGAAGACGGACTTCCTGCCAGTGGCGTTCGGGCCCCATTGTTCCAAAAGAAATGTCAAGTGAGCTGACGGTCACACCGCAGCTGTGTCTCTGGGCCTTGCCTTTTAAGGAGTGGGCCACGGGCCACCTAGACGAGGAAGTGCGTCGTGGGCGGGGATCTCATCTCTCTTGGATCCTTGAAGCCGAGGTACCTGGTGTAGCTGAAGGATGGTTTGGAGGGTAGTTGGGAATAGGGGTGGGATAGGGATGTAAAAAGGGCACAAAACGCCAAGCATCCTGGCCCAGAGGCTGATGTTGTTTGTGAGGGCATTGGTCTCTTCTTTTCAGGACTCAATGTAGTGCTTCACACGCCCTTTTGAGATCGGGATCAGGCAGGACTAGTTTCCCAAAAGGAGGGTTACAAGGCCTGGTCCTCACCGACAAAACGAATGGGTGAGAAGACTGGCCAAAGCCAGCCCAGACCAACAAAGGCCAAGATAGCAAGGAGAGTGACCTCTACTTGTCCTTTTTGCTCATTATATGCTAATTATAATACATGAGCATGCTAGGAGACACTCCCATCAGCACCATGACAGTTTGCAATACCCATGGCGATTCCCTGAAGTTACCCTTTTTGGTTTAAAAGAGGGAGGAACCCTTGATTCTGGGAACTACATGCCCCTTTCCCAGAAAACCTATGAATAATCCACCTCTTGCTTAGCATATAATCAAAGGATAACTATAAAAATAAACCCCTAGCCATGTACAGCCGCTGTTCTTCCTGTACACCAACCCAGGCCACTCTGCCTATGGAGCAACTTACTCTCTGTTATTTCAACAAGTATGCTTTCATTTTCCAGCTGAAATCCCAGCCATGGACAGGGATGGCTCTGCCTAGAGTAGTTTTCTTTCTGTTCCTCTTCTTTTAATGAACTTGCTTTCACTTTTCCTTCCTGGTTCGCTCTTGAATTTTTTTCCTGTGCAGAGCCAAGAACCCACTTGGCCTGTCGAATAGAACCCCGACTTTGGAGTCTCCCGGCCTGCATCCCTTTTACTTCATGGCATAGCTAGGCAAGGCTAATGTTGCCAGGCCCTAGATGGGGGAAAACAGAACAGGCTGCCTCCATAGGAGGTGACTAGGCCCTTCTACCTGGAGGGCTGAGAAGACCAGTCCTGTGTCTGCATACTTGATACTCATTGAGTCGCTCACTCATAATTGAGAAACTCTGATTTAAAGTTCTAGTCAGGCTGGGCATGGTGGCTCACACCTATAATCCCAGCACTTTGGGAGCCCAGTGTGGGAGGACTGCTTGAGCACCAGGGTTCAAGATCAGCCTAAGCAACACAGGAAGACCATGTCTCTACAAAACACACACACACACACACACACAACCACAAGAAATTAGCCAGGTGTGATGTGTGATGGTAGCACCGGTAGTCCCAGCTATTCGGGAGGCTGAGGGGAAGGATTTTCTGAGCTCAGGAGGTCAAGGCTACAGTTAACTGTGATTGTGCCACTGCATTACAACCTGCGCAACAGAATAAGACCCAGCCTAAAAAATAAATTTAATTTAATTTAAAATTTTCTAGTCCACAGGTTTTCTTATCTACATTTTCCCAAACTACTTAAGACTGCTTCAGTGAATTAGCCTCAGCACCCCAAGACAGGAGCGTGGGGTAATACTAGGCTTGCCATACTCTAGGAAATGGTGCTTAAAACTGTACAGCTCTCATTTGTCAGTTCCCAACCTGCTCCTGGGGTTTCTAACTTGAGACAGTTTCTCCCATATCTGCACCCTCTTCTCCACCTTTCCCTAGCAAGTCCTGTTGTTCCTTCTGCCATCTTTCTCAGATTCCGTTAAGTCCATTCCCTTAGGGATTCTTAGGGACTAGTCTTATAATCCTTCTGTGATGGCAAAATCAAGAAATCATTTAAACATGAAGCAAAGATTCTTAGAAGAGATGAATACCAGAGACATAGCTAGAAGGTGAAATAATTTGCTTCTAGTGAGTAGAAATTTGGGGAAAGGAGAATGGAACCAGGGATATGAATCTAGACCATTTTCCACTGTGCTACCAAAGAGATCGTGCTATCCCACACAGCTCAGTGGGTTTCTTGCTTGCTTAAAAGCCTTTACTGCTTCACTGGCTCCCGATATCTGGTAAAATTAAGAGCAAGCTCCTGGGCATGTCATTCAAAGCTCATCACCCTCTCCTGTCTGTCGATCCTGCTTCTCACACATCACATCCCATTTTATCACACCTCATTGAGTTTCCTAAATGCACAAACAGGTTCCTTCCTTTGTACTTTTATATGTATTATTGCTTTTTCATTTTCTTGCTGCTATAATAATAGCGAATGTCACTGTGCTAAGTGCTTTGTGTGATTTATAGCTGTTTATTCTTACATCAACCCTATGTTCTCTCCACTTTATAAATAAGAAAACTGAGACTTAAAGAGGTTAAGTCATTTACTCAAATACGTAGTCTGTGGTAAGGCTAAATTTGAACCCAGCAATCTGACTCCAGGACTCACATACTATGACCTATTCATCCCTTAAAAACCTTTCTCAGGCACTAAATTTGAGTAGGATTACAAGATTTAAAAATTTTAGAAGTCTTAGAAGGGCAAGGAGAAAATACAAGTGAATTACTTTTAATCTCAAAGTAAGCATGAAACAAAGGCTGAAATTACAAAAGAAAAGTGATAGATTTGACTATCGAACTTTTAAATTCTTTCATCTAAAAAACCCATAAAATAATATTTAAAAACAAGTGAAAATTGTTAAAAGTTTGCAATATGTATGAAAGATAAGAAAGTAACATCCTTATTAAATAAAGAGAACTTAGAAAAATATTCTATAAAAAAAGGACAAAATGCAAGTTAGTTAAGTCATGAAAAAAATACGTAAATGGATAAACATTTTTAAAGATAAGTGAAGAATTAAGTAATACTCAGAGCTAGTAATTTGGGCCAGCAACCCTTAAGGCAGGATGTGTGGCAATTGACCAAGCTCCTACATTACCAATAAGGGCATACATTGGCTCAACTATTCTGGAGAGTAATTTGGCTGAATGTAGTAAAAGCCTCAAAAATGTTCACACCCTTTGACTCAAAAATTACATTTCTGGAAAGTAATAATACAGAAACGCTCTGTAATGAAGGTTGACAAACATTTTCTCTAAAAGACTAGGTAGCAGATACTTTGTGCTTTGAAGGCCATATATTTCTCTGTTGCTTTTTTTCTGTGTTTAGAACAACAACAACAAACTAAAAAGAAAAAAAAATGTAAAATTCATTAGCTTGAGGGCTGTAGAAAAACAGGCAGTGGCCTGAAATTGCAGGGCAATAATGTGTGCAGAGTAGTCTACAAAAACATTCATCACAGTATATTTGGTAATGACCAGAACTGAGAAAACAAACCAAATGTCTGAAAATTGAAATTAATTACAACAAGACACAAGAAGACATGTTTTAAAAAGGTTTAACATTTTAAATTATTGCAGAATGGCATCTATTGCATGAAATATATCTATGATTTATTAAGTGGAAAAGATGATTTACAAGAGAATATCTATGGTATGATCCCAAACACAACATAGTCACAGCATATAAATGTGTAGAAAAAGACCTGGAAAGAGATAAACATGGTGAGATGTTGACAATGATCTAGAGGAGGGGATGGAATTGCAGATATTTTGTTGTTGTTGTGTGTATATGTTTCCTATAATGAATGTGTACTGTTTTATAATTAGCAAAAATATAAGAAACTTTGCTTGGGGGAAAACACCACCTCAGTTGTCAATTCTGGGGAAATGTTTCTTGAATCTACTCCTCTGTTCAGAGTCGGTGGCACTCTCTTCTATGCTCCCTGATTACACCAGGGTCTTCTGAGTACCGTTATCTACTTAATTGCAGAAAGGTTAATGCCATCATTTAGTTCAGCTTTCCTCTGTTATTGGGCATCTGAATCCCCAGTACAGGGGTTTTCCCTTATCCGTAGTTTTGCTTCGATGGTTTCAGTTACCCGCGGTCAACTAAGGTCTGAAAACATTAAGTGGAAAGTTCCAGAAATAAACAATTCATGAGTTTTAAATTGCATGCCATCCCACTCTATCCTGCCCGGGATGTGAATGGTCCCTCGGTCCTGTAGACACTCCCCGCACATTAGTCATTTAGTAGCTGCCTTGGTTATCAGATTGACAGCAGTATCATTGGAGCTTGTGTGCAGGAAACACTTATTTGACTTGATGTCCCCAAAGTGCAAGAGTGGAGATACTGGCAACTCAGATATGCTGAAGAGAAGTTGTCAAGTGCTTCCTTAAAGTGAAAAGGTGAATGTTTTTAACTTTGTAAGCAAAGGAAAAAAAATCTGTACGCTGAGATTGCTAAGATCTATATTAAGAACAAATTTTCACTCTGTGAAATTGTGAAAAAGGAAAAATAAATTCATGCTAGTTTTGCCATTGCACTCAAACTGCAAAAGTCATGGCCACAGTGTATGATAACGTTTATTGTAGTACACTTATATAATTGTTCTATTTGATTATTGGTTATTATTGTTAATCTCTTACTGTGCATAATTTATATATTAAACTTTATCACAGTGTCTACTAAATGCTGACTTGTTAAAAATTTTCCTTGCCAAGTTCCTAACTTTTAATGTGATTTATTCTCCAACCTGACTCTGGCAGATAAAAAAGGAAAATCAAAGTATCTTATGGCTCTGTTATGCTGTCTTTCGGGGACTCTGGCATCTTTACCTGCTCTGTCTGAAGTCTGCTGCCACCACCCATCATCTACATATCGAGAAATTCAGCTCCCTGATGTTCCTCAAACTGTCCACTTCCTTTACTGCTTTCAAAGTTCCTTAGATAACTATGCTGAGTAGTCATCAGTCAGAAAATCTTCGAATCCACCTACAGTCTGTATTTCCCCCTTCCCCTTTGGAAAGTCCCGCCTCCCTGGACCAAACCAGTGTACAACTCACATGTATTGATTGATTTATGGTTTCTTGTAACTTCTGTCCTCCTAAACTCTATATAACCAAGTTACCATTCAACCATGGTGGGCACACGTTCACAGGACCTCGCATGGTGCCATGGGCCTAAGGTCACTCAAATTGGCCAGAATAACTGTCTTAAAATATTTTACAGAGTTTGACATCTTTCATCAACAGTAGGTACGTACATGTAAGAAAAAAACATAGGAGATATAGCGTTTGGTCCTATCCATGGTTTCAGGCATCCATTGGGGGGTCTCAGAAAGTATCACTAGCAGACAAGGGGAGCACTATATTGTAGTATTATAAGCACGCTGGTTATTTCTCACTTGCTCTTCACGAAATCCAACTTCTGCCCTTCTCTGCTAGCCTGCGTGCTCAAAAGGTGGAACTTTTCACCAACTATTCCCACTGGGCTCTCTTGCCAGTTGGCCCTGACCAGTGGATGACACCAACAGTAGGTTGGTAGGTGGAAAAGGAAAAAGGTAGGGAGAAGTCTTCCCACCTCTTTTTCTGTCTCTAGCCAGATTCTGTCCATGGCTTTGTCCTTCTAAGGCCCCTGCAAGGCAGTCCTTTCCCAGGCCACCTTTCACCAGGCTCTGCTAATGGTCCTCCTCTTCTTTCTTCAGGACTAGCCACACTAATGTCTGGGTACCTCCACGTCTTTTCTGGGTTTTTTCATCCAACTCTAACCCAAAACCTAACCTTAACTTCTGTAAATAGTCCCCTCAATAAAATCTGTTTGGCTGAAACATCTGAGTGGAAGTTGGTTCCTGTTATGACAGAATAATACATTCAGGAACACTGTTGATCATCATAGAACATTAATCTTTTATTCCTTATGGCAACAGGCCCTGGATACTCTCAGACTTTATACCCAAGCTTTTGACTATTGCAAGATAATTACACAGTGATTTACACATTTCCTGAAGCAAGAATTTGAATTAATACTGAGGCCAGTGTTTGGGAAGGTAATGCTCTGACTATTCTCTACTTCTTCAGTAGTTTTTGACAAGTAACACGCCATTGCATTTTAATGAAGAAATTCTATATTACAGTAAGTGGTGTTCAAATTTCAATATTTTTGATGGAAACTTTAAGGAAATAAAATTTTATATAAGTTAGATAAAAGTCAGACTTCTCAGGTTAAGTCAGTGTTGGGTAAACCTTCTATCTTTGAAGAAGACTTTAGGACACCTTTGTAGAACCCCAGGACTCCTTAGAACACAATTAACAACATATATTTGGGAGTAAAAGAGTCTAGTCTTTAGGTTAGACTCCTAGAATGATATAGTCAACAATATGATTTTATCAATTGCTCTTCCAGACCCTCTTGCCTGTGAATGATGTTGCCCATCTCGCTACTGCATCTGTTATACACACATGACACCAAAAAAACTCTCCTAATTTCTCATCACAGTTTTAGCTGCATTTTTATTATTACTGAGAGAACTGTCCCTCACATCTCTTAACCATTTATGGTTCCTCTTCTCCTTTGCTGCCTTCTCGTTTTTTATTAGTTTTTTATTTATTTTCATGTTTGACCATTTCTCAATTCATTCAATGTATATTAATACCTTGTATGATGCTCTGATGATTATGCTAATGGACACAAATCATAAACCATACATTATGCCTGTGCTTTCATGGAGCTCACAGACTAACGATATTGTTGTCTTATCTTGTTTAATTCAATTAGCAATTGAATTAACCCTTTGTCATAATGTTTTGTTACTTTTGTCACAAATACCTCTTTGTTTACCTTTTGATTTTTAAAAAATAATTTTAGATTCAAGGGGTACATATGCAGTCTTGTTACTGGGTACTGTGTGATGGTGAGATTCAGGCTTCTATTGAGCCCATCAATAGAAGTGAGCATGGTACCTGATGGCTAGTTTTCCAACCCTTGTTCCTCTCTTTTCTTTCTCCTTCTCTTCTAATTGTATGTAAGGGTTTTTATTAGCTACAAAATTAAACATTTTATATAGTCAAATCTATGAATCTTTTCCTTATATACATGCCTCAAAAATTCTTTGTAAACTAAAGACTATATTATCAATATTACTTATATTTTCTCTAATTCTTTTCACTATTTTCCTTTTAAGATTGAATTCTTTTTTTTTTTGAGTCTCACTCTGTTGCCCAGCCTGGAGTGCAGTGGCATGCTCACAGGCACCACAGCCTCGACCTGCTGGGCTCAGGCAATCCTTTTGCCTCAGCCTTCCAAGTAGCTGGAACTACAGGTATGCACCACCATGCACGGCTAATTCTTTGATTTATTGTAGAGATGAGGTCTCACCAAGCTGCCCAGACTGGTCTTGAAACCCTGGGCTCAGGCAGTCCTCTTTCCTCTACTTCCCAAAGTGCTGAGATTACAGGCACGAGCCATCGCGTCTGACTTACTATTTTCAAGTGACTTTTTTCGTGGTTACAAAAGTAACACGTTATGAAGAAAAGTTTGTGGAACTGAAAAATGTGAAAAAGTGTTAACAAGGAATAAAACCTACTCCATATACTATAACTGTAACATTTAGGGGATAACTTTCCAGTTTTCTCTGTGTGTGTACATATGTACCATTTTTATAAATATTACTGAACATGTTGATTTATAAACTGCTGTTTAATCATTGCTATAACTGGGATGTTGATGCCCTCCAAATCTCATGTTGAAATGTGATTCCCACTGTCAGAGGTAGGGCCCAGTGGGAGGTAATTGGGTCCCGGGGTAAATCCTTCATGAACAGCTTGGTGCTGTTCTCACACTAATGAGTGAGTTCTTGCTCTATTAGTTCATGAAAGAGCTGGTTGTTTAAAAGGGCCTGACATCTCCCCCCTCTCTCTTCTGATCTTGCCATGTGACATGCCTTCTCCCCTCCCCTTCCACCATGACTGTAAGCTTCCCAAGGGCTCATTAGAAGCAGATGCTGGCACCATGAAGAGCCATGAACTAAAATAAACCTTTTCTCCTTATGAATTACCCAGTCTCAGGTATTCCTTTATAGCAATGCAAAATGAACTAATCCAACCATCACATATGAATATTTCACCATGTCATTAAATATGTCTCTGACATGTGGCTTTTAATGACACGTTAGTCAAGGCCTCTAGAACTAAGGAAAATAGCAACAGGGTCAGTAGGCAACTCCTCAGTCTTTCTTGTCTCGGTCACATACTTCACTCAATTTTATCATTCACATCCAACTAGCAATGAAGTTACCAATCATCACACAGACCAACATCATCATGTGCTTACCACTGCCTCAACTTACAACTTGAAATCTGCTGCTGGAAACTTGAAATTGGTTTTGACTTTAGTTCTCTGGATCACAATGCATTTTGCTGCATCTGCCACCTGTGTCTCTTCTGGCAGGCATATGTAAAAATAGCTTGACCGTAAGATATTAGGTAGTTAACAAAAAGTGGGTGTCCCCAAACAGTGACCAGATTTGAATTGATTTTGTTGTAAGAGATTCCTAACATCACTTTGCACAATCTTATTTTTGTGTTCCCTTTAAATCATTAACTCACATTTATACTTGTGTTAGCAAAGACTGAATAATTCTCATGCAAGCAAAACATATTTAAGGGGGGGAAGAATACTTAACATTTGTGATAAAATATTTAAAACTCTTTGATTTTTTAAGGTTCAGTGCAAGTTTCTTAAGCTACATAAATTAGGGGGAGTGGAATGTGGTATTGAGGACAACAAGTAGCTGAGATATCAAAAGCAAGAAAAAAATTCTAGAACAAGTCATAGCAGATATATTGACTGTTACCAATGCATGGAAATATAGGCATCTCTATAACAAGGTTTCAATGGGCCTTTGTTCTATCACAGCCTATACACACTTCACACACACACACACACACACACACACACACACACACACACACACACACACACAGAGTGTATATATGGGATTTGGGGGGCGGGGTTGAGTCAGGGTCTTACTCTGTCCCAGGGTGCAGAAGCATGATTATGGCTCACTGTAAGCCTTGACCTCCTGGGTTCAGGCAATCCTTCTGCCTCAGGCTCCAGAGTAGTAGAGATTCCAGGCACACATCAACACACCTGGCTAATTTTAAAAATTTTTTGTAGAGATGAAGTTTCATTATGTTGCCCAGGCTGGTCTTGAACTCCTCCCATCTCGGCTTCCCAAAGTGCTGGTATTTCAGGTAGTGAGCCACCATACCCGTCCTGTGTAAATGCTAAATGTCATAAAATAGGAATTATCTTTTGATCACTCACCTTTCCGCAGAAGTTGCTCACTGAATTCCCAGATGTAAATATCGTAAATGCAAAAGGCTTGAAGTGTATGGATCCTTAGAATTTGAGTTCCCCTATCTCTTAAAGGCTGGAATCTGAGAGTGAAACATTCAGGGAAGGAACACTGGATTGCCTCTCCCTGTGCTTCATCGGGACATTCCTTAGTAAACTGCCAAGCCCAACCTCTGCTGATTAGGTGTCCTGGGTTCTCGGCTGTTTGGTACAAAGGTTATCCTCATCAGTGAGTCATTTCCTTGCATTCTTAAACTTCCCTGGATATTTTCTTGTTTACTTTAGTTTTCTACAAATGACTCCAAAATCAATTTCTTGTTGGATCCTCCCTGATGCACTTTTGTTTGTAAAATCATTTTACTGCATACGTTGCTATCTGAATATTTACATCTGACTGCTTACTCCTTTATGTGTATTTTGCTTTGGTACAAGTTTGCCTAGCTTTATTTTTAGCACTGTAAACATTTTGGTAATCTCTTTCTTTGATGTTTTGTGGCAAGTATGAATATGTAACTAATTTCATAAGGAATGTGCATTAAAAGTCATTTAATTTCTTAAGTATTAAAAATAGAAGGGGACCTACATAATGAACATTTGTATACCTAACCCTGAATTGTACCCCACATCTTTAAAATAAAAAAATAAAGAGTTTTAGGTGCGCATGAGAGAGGCGGCAGGTGGGGAAGTTTCGCCAGTGAGATCCCATCAGAGGCAAGGCTCGTGCTCCTGCCCTGGCCCTGGCCCTCAGAGCCTGCCCGGATGGCCCGGCCTAGCCATGATCAAGGTGATCCTCATCTTCAGCAACCATGCGAAGCCGAGGCTCTCCAAGTTCTACCAGCACTACAGTGAAGGTACACAACAAGAAATCATCAGGGAGACTTTCCATTTGGTATCTAAGGGAGATGAGTATGTTTGTAATTTCCTAGAAGGAAATCTGACAACAGACTGATTTACAGACATTATGCAACGTTATATTTTGTCTTCTGTGTGAGTTCTTCAGAAAGTGAACTTGGCATTTTAGATCTAATTCAAGTATTTGTGGAAACATTTGACAAATGTTTTGAAAATGTCTGTGAACTAGATTTGATTTTCCATGTAGATAAGGTTCACAATATTCTTGCACAAAGGGTGATGATATTGGAGACAAACATGAATGAGTTTGTTACTCAGGTTGATGCACAAAATAAACTGGAGAAATCTGAGACTGGCTTAGTGGGAGCTCCTGCCAGTGGTGTATCTGTTGTAAAGAATATGAATCTTTCTGAGATCCCAAGAAATAATATTGGTGACATCAGTATAAAAGTGCCAAACCTGCCCTCTTTTTTTTTTTTTTTTTGAGTCAGAGTCACACTCTGTTGCCCAGGCTGGAGTGCAGTGGCACGCTCACAGTCACTGCACCCTCCACCTGCTGGGGTCAGGCGACCCTTCTGCCTCAGCCTTCTACGTAGCTGGAACTACAGGTGTATGCCACCACACCTGGTTAATTTTTATGATTTATTGTAGAGAAAAGGTCTCACCAAGTTGCCCAGGCTGGTCGAACCTGAGTGCTCAGGCAATCCTCTTGCCTCAGCCTCCCAAAGTGCTGGGATTATAGACATGAGCCACCATGCCCGGCTAAACTGCCCTCTTTTAAATACAAAATTAAAAAGGTAAAATCCAGAGAGAAAAGTCATCTAAGTTTACTATGCAGTTGTTTATCAAAAATAGAGGAGGAGAGTTTTAACTTCTGCTCTTGGATTTACGTCAAGGTATTGTATAGAAAGTTGTGTAAAATCAGTATGAAAGCTCAATATTTCTTTTCTTTCTCAGTGATTTTAGAGAAATTGAGTAGTTCCTATGTGATTTCGTTTTTCTTTTCTAAACTGCATTTCTTTGCCCACCTAAGGCGTGTCCGTCTCTATGTATTGGCTATTATGGTATTTCAAAAAGTGTTTGAGATATTTCTTTAATTATGTACAACCTAAAATGTTAGTATTTTGTATGAATCACAAGTTCAGCATTCCTTAATTCCTTTGCTATTTATCACGCAATTGTTATTTTAAAAACCAAGAATGTATTTCATGAAAACATTATGACCTTTTCTCTTAGTTTATATAAACTCCAAGGTAAATAGACTTCTAAAGCATCTTTCTGTTTGTCTGATAACTACTTCAGCAATATTATTTTTACAACCCTCTGACTCAACAGAGTAAATAAAAATTTATTTTATCAGTGTTTAAAAACATAGTTTTAAGAGGCTTCTTTAAAATGTCCTATATACAGAATCAAACTTTTTTCCTAAGCCACACCTACCGTCTCTCCTCCACACCTCATGTTACCAAGTCACTCTGGCCAAAACTTAAGCCAACAAGAGACCGGAAAAGCAAGTGTGGATAAGAAGTAGATCTCTCCTATGCTGATTATGCCATTCTATTAATTTGTTGAATAACTTCCTTCTGTGATATAAGGTGCCTCATTATTTAGGTAATACTGTAGAGACATTTTAAATATATTTTGGCATATAGGACTAAAACATTACTCCAAATACCTCACAACTTAAAAATAATTTTAGTTTTCAAATCCTTTCATATATTTTGAATATCTGCTCCTAAAGATTCTTCACAAGTCTTTTAATAGAATGGTTGGACACTGAAATGTTTGCTTAGTGATTAATCTAGAGTTTCCACAAATGAACTGCTATCAATGGGAAGAAAA
Organism: Carlito syrichta; assembly: GCF_000164805.1. Lineage (NCBI taxonomy): Eukaryota > Metazoa > Chordata > Mammalia > Primates > Tarsiidae > Carlito > Carlito syrichta. The sequence goes on from NW_007018374.1 coordinate 30,868, forward strand.
CACTGGAAAATCAGAAGGAACATATACTTGATTTCTGTTATTTTCAAACTTGCTTTGCATTGTTTCTTTCTTCATACACATTTCCCCCCATTATTCATATACTTTTTTTTTTTCTTTTACTCTTTCCACAAGACCATGAGAAAAGTGAAATACAGTCATCCCTCTGTATGGACCAGAGATTGGTTCCAGGACCGGAGTCCCCACAGATACCAAAATCTGAGCACTCAATGCCTGCAGATGGCCCTGTACAAGAGTGAGATGCTTACTGAAAAAAAAAAAAAAAAGAAGCAGATTTTTGCATCCCTCAAATACTATATTTTCTTTCTCTCTCTCT
>NW_007018374.1:31221-42048 GCF_000164805.1 Carlito syrichta
CTTTTTTTTTTTTTTTTTTTTGAGTTGAAGTCTCACTCCATCACCCAAGCTGGAGTGCAGAGGCATGCCACAGCCACCCCAGCATCGACCTGCTGGGCTCCAGCGATCCTTCCGTCTCAGCCTTCCAAGTAGCCGGAACTACAGGCTTGTGCTACCGCACCCGGCTAGTTTTTTATTTTATTGTAGAGACCAGGTCTCACCAAGTTGCCGAGGCTGGTCTAGAACCGATAGGCTCAGGCAATCTACTCGCCTTGGCTTCCCAAAGTGCTGGGATTACAGGATGAACCACCAAGCGTCTGCACAAATACAATATTTTCTATGTTTGGTGGAAAAAAATCCACCCAAATGGGGACCTGCTGAATTCAAATCCATGTTATTCAAGGGTCAACTGTATATTACTTGACATATACAGTTAAAGTGTGTCTTGGAAATAGCAATAAATGCACTTGATGCTTCTGTGAGGATCAAAGAGTTAAGTGAAGTTGCAGACCATTGCTTGATACCAAGACAAGGAAAAGGAAGCTAATTCCCAGTCATCACTTCTCCACTGCTGTCTTTGGTCCCCCGTTCACCATTCCTTTAGATAGTTGTGTCTTGTGAATGAGTATAGAAGTTTTGACCTCAACAGACTCCAGAGTCTAGGATGTCAACCTATAGCAGCTGTCTCTAATTTATCATTGTTGAAGTCAAAATTTAAAACTTAAATCTTTGATTTTACCATTTACCATAAATCTTTCATCGGCTGCAAATTACTTCCTACCTTATTGACTTTGAATCTTAAAAGGACATATCAAGCATTACTGTCTTGCCTTCTTTTTTTTTTTGCTCTGAGTGACTCTTTTGCTCCTACATATAGGCAGAAGTAATATATATTTAAATTAATTTTACCACTAATATTGTGAGATGAGTCATTTTTCTTTTCTTTTTAAACATTTTTGTTTACAAAGATTTTTTTAAAAAACATTTATTTTAAAGATGTGGGGTACAATTTAGGGTTAAGTATACACATGTTTATTATTCAGGTACCCATGTTGATGAGGTGCGTCCCTCTCAGCCCCCCCCCCCAGCAATTTCCCACTACTGACAATCCTTTTCTTATAGTATTACGATAATTGTTCAAGGTCCACTTATGAGTGAGAACATGTGATACTCAGTTCTTTGTTCCGGTAATAGATCACTCAGTAATACAGACTCTAAGTCTTTCTTTTTTTTTTTTTGAGTCGGAGTCTCACTCTGTCGCCCAGACTGGAGTGCAGTGGTCGCTCCCGGCCACCGCAGCCTCGACCTGCTGGGCTCCGGCGATGCTTCCGCCTCAGCCTTCCGAGTAGCCGGAATTACAGGCGTGTGCTACCACGCCCGGCTGATTTTTTGATTTATTGTAGAGATGAGGTCTCGCCAAGTTGCCCAGGCGGGTCTCGAACCCGCGGGCTCAGGCAATCCACTCACCTCAGCCTCCCAAAGGTGCGGGAGACTCTTAAGTCTTTCAAATTTAGGATTTGGAGGCTAAAGTTTCAAAGGAAGGTTTATAAGCATAGTAGCTGAATATCAGAAAATACAATATCAGTACTTAACTGTTTTCTCTTTCCTTACCTCTTTCTTTATCCTCCACAGAAAAGGAGAATATATATCAAGAATAGTAGAAAGCCTCAGCCAACCACATGCCAGAAAAATGTAAAAGAGACTGACAAGAACTCAAAGTTTTCGCATATGAGTAGAAAAAAATACCATTTTGACACCTGTTTGGTTTTATTTCTCCTCCCCAAAAGAAATATCAAATATTAAGGAATCTAACGTTCATTAGAAGAAAGTATGAGGCCTCTCCCCCATGGAATTCCTTTGGAGGCAGGCTCCTTGTAGTACAGGATTCCCCTGCTAGGTAAGTGTTCTAGGAATTCATTGGCATTAGTGTACCAGCTAATATTTGGCTGAGAGGCTGCATTCGACATCAGTGAAATTTTTCTGGAGATTCTTTCAATGCATTTGCTCATTTTATGATGGGTGATTTACGCAAACAATGTGTAAACCACACTAATGTTCAGCAGTTTTTAACTAAAAAATGGCATGACCCTCCCTATTCACCTCATTTCACCCTGAGCAAATTTTTTGTTTCCCTGATGAGGAAAGTCCTCAAAGGGAAACATTTTGCCCATGTGGAAGACGTGAAACAAACAGCAGATGCACTGAAAGGCACCAAAACTGATGAGTTCAAAAACTGTTTTGAACAGTGGAAAAAGCATCTCGATAGGTGTATTGCATCAAGCAGATAGTACTTTGAGAGAGACTGAAGTTTAGACAAGTACGAATAGATAAATAACTTTTATTAAATAAATTTTGTGATTTTGGGGGTCCTGAAAGGAGAAAATCTTAGAAATTTAGAATATAGTGTAGCCATTTTGATTCAGCACAGTAATTTTGCTTAGGCTTCTCCCCTTGGCATTCCCTTGCTGCACAGTTTGCACGGCCCACAGGTCCTTTTACTCTATAATCATTAACAAGAAAAATACTTTAGTTTTAGAAACCAGTGATTATACAGAACCCCTTAAGCATGTCCAGTCTTGCTAACAATTTATCTTTTAGGCATTCATATTGATACATTGTTATTGGCCACCCATGAAGACTTCCAGTACATCACCGGGAGGCTGGTTTATTGGTATATTGTTATCATACGACCATGACAACCTCCAGCCCAACACCTGAGATCACGAGCCATTAATGCCTGGCGATGTCAAGATACTAGATTCATGTGACTACTATGGAAAATACAACTCTGGACATTCCTTTTGGCTCAGACTTCCTCCAGGTCTAAGCTTCTCTATGCTTTAAAGGCCTCTAAATACACCTAGTTTCTAGCCTTCCACGCCACACTTGCCTGAGTGCCAGCCCCCTTTCCATTTGTGGAAGGTGAATAATAAACTTTACTTCCTTCTACTTTTCTCTCTGTTGCAATCTTGCATTATTCTGTGGTACTGGCCTATCTTGCCTCAGTTTACCCTTTCAGGTTTCCCTTCATATATGCCTACTGTGGAAAAAAATTTTATATTACTTACATATTATTATTGCTATGTATACATACATACAAACAACTCTAGGAAAACCAAGAATAATTTACTGGTCATAATTATCACAGCGGATCTTCCTGATTCCACAATTCCCTGTGGGACTTGCTAACATCATCGAATTTGTAAACCAACTTACCTAACTTGGTAGGTAGTACAGGCCAAGTTTTAGTGATCATTTTAAATATTTATTGCTAAAGTAAGGTCCTTAATACTATATCCACATAATATGAATATTTTCAAATAATAAAGATAATTTGACATTGCATATTAGAAATATCCAAATGACAATAAATCTATAAATAGACATTGTACTATTCCTATGCATCAAGGCTTACATGCTTTTAAATACAGTACAAAGTCTTTTTTAATATTGTTGCTAAAACTTATGCTGTGAATTGAATATGTTATGTATGTATTTTTATTTTAATTATTAGGGACATAATTTGGCATGCTATATATTAAAATCAAGCAGTGTATTAAAGCCTTTTTTTAAGAAGTTTCTTTGGAGGAACTATATTATGAAAAAAGACTTTCAACCTTCTTGGATTTGACATCTTCACCACCTAGTGGCAACTTACTAGAAACCAAATGCATATAGCAAAGAATAAATGTCCAAAAGGTATTTGGGAATTACTCATAAAAAAAAAAATACAGTAGGTTTGTGTAATATTCTCTGATTTTCTTAAAAACGACTTTTTCTTTTCTTTTTTCTTTCTTTCTCTTCTCTTTTCTTTTTTTTTTTTTTTTGAGTCAGAGTCTCACTGTTGTCCAGGCTGGAGCGCAGTGGCACACTCATGGCCACTGCAGCCTCAACCTGCTGAACTCAGGCGATCCTTCCACCTCGGCTTTCCAAGTAGCTGGAACCACAGGTGCGTGCCACCACTCCTGGCTAATTTTTAAATTTATTGTAGAGACGAGGTTTCGCCAAGTTGTCCAGGCTGATCTCAAACCCCTGGGCTCAGGCAGTCCTTTTACCTCCACCTCCCAAAGTGCTGGGATGACAGGTGTGAGCCACCATGCCTGGCCTTCTTTTTCTTTTTTTAAGTCAGCATCTCACTTGGTCACCCAGGCTGGAGTGCAGTGGCAGGATCACAGCTTACCACAGCCTCAACCTCCTGGGCCTACGTGATCCTTCCACCTCAGTCTCCCAAGCAGCTGGGACTACAGGTGTCCACCATTATGTCCAGTTAATTATTTTATTTTATTTCTGTAGAGATGAGATCTTGCTATGTTGCCCAGGCTGGTTTCAAACTCCTGGGCTCAAGCAATCCTCCCACCTAGGCCTCCAAAAGTGCTGGGATTACAGGCATGAGGCACCCAGCCTCCTTTAAAACTACTTTTACTTTTGTTACAAAACAACTACCTAGTCACAAGTGAAGCAATATGAAGTGTAAATAATTACAGAGAACAAGTGAAGAAGTAAGTCATTCATATTTCCACCACCACGTGAGGATAACTGCTGTTAACATTTTAGATGTGCCTTCTACTAGAATGCACACTTTTTTTTCTAACAGAAACCATCTTTTTAAAAAAAGCTCCAGGCAACCCTCTTTTGGGCCCCCTCCCTTGGGAGCTTTTCTGTCTTTTTAATAAACTACTGCTTTCTCATTCTCACACACACACAAAAAAGCATTTTATTAATGCTACTATCTTTTTTTTTTTTTTTTGAGTTGGAGTCTCACTCTGCCACCCAGGCTGGAGTACAGCGGCATGCCCATGGTGACTACAGCCTTGACTTGCTGGGCTCAGGTAATCCTTCTGCCTCAGCCTTTCAAGAAGCTGAAACTACAGGCATGTGCCACCATCCCGGCTCATCTTTTGATTTGTTATAGAGACGAGGTCTCGCCAAGTTGAACCCCTGAGCTCAGGCAATCCTCTCACCTCAGCCTCCCAAAGTGCTGAGATTATAGGCGTGAGCCACCATGCCCAGCCAATGCTCCTGTGTTTGATAACTGCTATTTGAATCAATACTTTGAGCATGGATGCTAGTTGATGATCTGAAAAATAACCTACAATCGCCTGCCAGACCCACATAATCTTGGAACTCATGAACATTCACAGGATCTAAATTCCTTGGTTTCTCGATTCAAGATGGCCCAGTTATCACTCAAAAAATTTACACTAGGATAATCAGAATGTTCTGCTGAGTTCAGAAGACTGAAAACAAGATTGACCAGTTAGCAAGTGGAACTAAAACAAAATAAATATGTACATAATAATTATTCAAAAGTGATATTGTGAGATGATGTCATTAAGTAGCACTGGGATCAGAGAAGCCAAGGCAAGTCAAAATCTCTTCTTGCAAGTCAAGTTAGTATGAAGGTACAGAAAAGATTCAGGAGGAGTGTGTGAACCAGACATGTTTCATCTGGTCATGCTTCAAGGTGTTACTGATAGAATTCAAATCTGATTAGGGCATATTTCTGCTTTAATATTGTCAAGTTGGCTTCATAAGCTCTTGGTGACCTGATACCTCCCTACCTATCCGTTGACATTGTCAGAACGTTGGGGTCACCTGTTATGCTCCACCTGTGCAGTTTCTCTGTCTAAAACAGTTATTTCTGGGAGGCTTTCTCTGATTCCTAGAGTAGTACAGGTGGCCCTGCTATGTGCTTCCAAGGCACCATGTAAATCCCATGGCCCAACACCTAGCACAGCACCTGGACCTTAGTTATCCCTCCATGACTAGACGAAGCACCAAGATAGAAGGAGACGTTCCTCAAGTTTGCATGAAATTCTATGCAGTCAAGAGAGAGGGAGGTAGAGAAGAAAGGGCCCCCAGATGTGGTTCCGCTTCTGAAGACTGTCAGATTCAATTTCAGTCTGTGTGATCCTTTCAGGAATTCCACCATAATGCATGTGGTCCAGATCTGTTCTTTGGATTACACAAGATGATTAGCACAAGCATACAAAGTGGTGAGCATGATATTAAAAATGCTGAAGAGCTCAGGCACACTGCAATGCTTTGAGGGTAACTCTGGTGCATGCCACCCGCAGCAGATGGTCTCAGCCTTGAGAGGAACAGCCTGATGGGCACCAGGCATAGGCCTTCTAATATCAAGCACTACTGCCAGGGGTGCTGTCTCTCCCAAAAGGATCTGGGCCCACTATGAACACATGGGAGGGAGTCTAGTGTAGATAGCTGTGGTCAGCCAGCTGGTAGGTTGGTTCCTTTGGGCCCAAGTGACCAGGTTGTCTGGCAGTGGGCAGAGGCTATTTACCAATAAGTTTGAAAGTATTTCAATGTCTTAGCAATCATAGGGCCACACTGATACTTATTTGCTGAATGTTATCCTTGCAGGAGGGCTTGCTTGCTTATTTATGTGTTTGTTTATTTATTTATTTAGGATTGGGTCTTACTCTGTTGCCCAGACTTGAGTGCAGTGGTGCAATCATAGCTCACTGAAGCCTTTTCCTCCTGGGCTCAGGCAATCCTTCCACCTCAGCCTCCCAAGTAGCTGTATCACAGGTGCGTGCCCCCACATCTGCTTAGTTTTTTTCATTTTTCGTAGAGACGAGGGCTTGTTATATTGCCGTCTGGTGTTGAACTCCTGGGCTCTGGTGTTGAACTCCTGGGATCCTCCTAAAGTGCTGGAATTATAGGCATGAGCTACCATGCCCAGTCAGGATGAAGAAATTTTAGAAGAGGGTAAAAGAAGAATAGCTTTCTTGAAATAAGGAATCACAAACTAAGGCATGGGGCAAAAAAAATCAACATTATGTGCTTCAGTATATCCAAGAGAGACATGCATGACAGGAAAAAGAGCAGGTAAGTGGTGAACAAGGTTGGATGGCTAAGTTGATAGCTGATAGCTATTTCTGTTGTCTCAAAAATCAGCCCAGGCCAGGTACAATGACTGATGACCATGATCCCAGTATTTTGGGAGGATCATCTGAACCCAGGAGTTTGATATCAGCCTGGGTAACATAGCAAGATTTTGACTCAATGAGGAAAAAAATAGTCAGTCTATTTGAACTGAATATCATAGACCAATGTTGTCTGAGGCAGATAAACCGTGAGTCACATATATAGTTAAACATTTTCTAGTAGTCACACTAAAAAAAGAAAAGAAACAGGCAAAGTTAATTTAAATATTATATTTTCTCTAAACTAATATACCCCAAACATTGTTATTTTAACATGTAGTCAATATAGAAATTTTAACATCGCTTTAGTTTTTAAATTTTAAAAAATTCAGTTCCTCAGTTATACTGGCCACATTTTAAGAGTCCAGTAAATCATGTGTATCTAGTATTAGACAACAGAGCTATAGACAATTGTGAGATAATTTAGCAACTGAATAATAAACTAAAAGTAGTATGATTTATTATAAATAAAATGCAGGGTGAATGGAAGGATGTAATGGTTGAGGAAGAAGAGAGAAATTAGATCTGGAATGAGTCACAAGTGGGTACTAGAATGGTGTCAGTGGGGTGTTAAGAGGCTAGAGAGATGTTTCAAAGAAAAAATTGGTATGCCTTGATGACTGATTGACAATGAGAGAAGAAAATAAAACTAAGTGTGGTATTCATCCTTCAAATAACCTGCGAGGACCCTTGCCTCCTAGTGCTCACACTGTTATGTAATCCCTTTCTCTATTGTACCAGGGTTCGTCTGTGTGACCAATAGAATAAGCAGTAGTGATGGTATGTTACTTCCAAGATTGGGTTATAAGAGATACTATGGCTTCTGTCTTGGTAGTTCTCTCTCACTCTAGAGGAAGCCAGCTGCTGCCTTGTGATCAGCTCTGTGGAGAGGTTTATGTGGCAAGAGCCCGACACTTGTCAACAACCACATGAGTTTGTAAGTGGGTTCTCCTGCCCCAACTGGGCATTTGGATTATTCCAGTTTCAGCCAATGCTTTGACTGCAACCTCATGAGACCCTGAGCCAGAACCACCTGGCTAAGTTTCTCCCTGATTCCTGCATCTCAGACTCTGTGAGAGATAATACATGTTTGTCACTTTAAGCTGCTAAATTTTGGGGGCAATTTGTAACAGCAGTAGATAACCGAACAGTAACCAAAAGACAATATCAAACAATAATAAAAATATAACCTAATTCAGAAATGGGCAAGAGAATTGACTAGGCACTTTGCAAAAGAAAAAAGCATATTAAAAAGTACTCAACATCATAAGACACCAGGAAAATACACATTAAAACCGCAATGAGATAACACCACACACACACCAGCACAGCTACAATTAAAGACTAATAACACAAAATGTTGATGAGGGTGTGGAGCAATCAGAATTTTTTTTTTGAATTGAGATATAATTCACATACTATACAATTCACTCATATAAAATATGTGATTCAGTCAACCATCACCATAATTCATTTTAGAATATTCTCATCACTTCACAAAAAGCCCTGTAATCCTTAGCTATTACCCTCCAATACTTCCACTTCCTCCCCATCCCTAGGAAACCCCTAGTCTGCTTTCTGTCTCTATGTATTTGCTTACTATAGATAGACATTCATATAAATGAATTTTTATAATATGTGGCTTACTATGGTTGGCTTCTTTTACTCAGCACGATGTTTTAACACATATTAGTACTTCATTTCTTTTTCTCACTAAGTAATGCTTCATTACATGGATATATAACTTTTGTTTTCACCTGTTCATCAGTTGATGTACATTTGGGTTGTTTCCGCTTCTTGGCTGTTATGAATGATGCTGCTATAAACACTCACATACAGGTTTTTGTGTGGACTATGTTTTCATTTCTCTTGGATAGATAACTAGGAGTAGAATTATTGAGTTGTATGGTAACCATTTGGGGAACTGCCAAACTGTTTTCCAAGATAGCCACACCATTTTACAATCCCACCAGCAATGTATGAGGATTCCAGATTCTCCTCACCAACCCTTGTTTTTATCTGTCTTTTTTATTATACCCATCCTAGTGGATGTGAGGTCATATTTCATTGTGATTTTGATTTGAATTTCCCTGATGTTAATAATCTTCCTACGACTATTGATCCTTTGAATATCTTTTTTGGAGAACTGTACAGTATATTCAAATCTGTTGCTTTCTTTTTTGAGTCACCCAGGCTGGAGTGCAGTAGCACTCTCATGTCACTCCAGCATCTGCTGGGCTCCGGCGATCCTTCAGCCTCAGTCTTCCAAGTAGCCGGGACTACAGGCTCACGCTACCATTCCTGGCTAATTTTTTGATCTGTTGTGGAGATGAGGGCTCGCCAAGTTGCCCAGGCGGGTCCTGGACCTGTGGGGTCAGGCAGTCCCCTCACGTCGGCCTCCCAATGTGCTGGAATTACAGGCTTAAGCCACCGCGCCCGGCCTGTTACCCATTTTGAAAGACAGCCATTTGGCGGGGCTCGGCGGCTCAGCCTGTAATCCCAGCACTTTGGGAGGCCGAGGTGAGGAGATTGCCTGACCTTGCAGGCTTGAGACCCGCCTGGGCAACTTGGCGAGACCTCATCTCTACCATAAATCAAAAAATCAGCCGGGCGTGGTAGCGCCTGCCTGTAATTCCGGCTACTCGGAAGGCTGAGGCGGAAGGATCGCCGGAGCCCAGCCTGGGCGACAGAGTGAGACTCCAACTCAAAAAAAAATCAACCATTTCATATTAATAGTTCTTTATATATTCTAGATAGAAGCTTTTTATTAAATATATCATTTGTAATTTTTTCCCCTATTCTGTGGGCTGTCTACAACCAGAATTCTTGTCAAAAATGATATGAACATTTGAAAAAGTTCTGGCTGTTTCATATAAAACCAAACGTAGTCCTACGCTATAAACAAGCAATTCTGCTTATAGATATTTACCCAAGAGAAAATAAAACATATGACTACAAAAGATTTATGCAAGAATGTTTGCAGCAGCTTTATTCATAAAGAACCCCAACTGGAAACAGCACAGGTGTGTATCAAGAGAGGATGGATCAGCAAACTGTGACCTATTCATATAATTAAATATACAGTCATAAAAGGGAGCAAGCTATGATACACACAATATAAACATTTTGCTAAGTGAGCAGCACTATACACAAAAGGTACATACTGTATGATTTCATTTTAGATAAAGTTCTAGAAAATACAGAACTAATCTATGGTAGAAAAAAATCGGAATAGCGGTTGCATCTGGGGTTTGTGGGCAAAGAATGACTGAAAAAAATGGCAAGAGGATACTTTCTGGGATGATGACAGTCGCTTATATCTTATGAGTTTGGGTTACACAAGTGTATACATTTGTCAAGCTCAGTGAATGTACACTTATGATTTGTGTATTTTATTTTATTTTATTTTTGAGTTGGAGTTTCACTCTGTTGCCCAGGTCGAAAAGCAGTGGCACGTTCATGGTCACTGCTGTATCGACCTGCTGGGCTCAGGCTTCAGCCTTCCAAGTAGCTGGAATTACAGGCACGTACCACCACGCCTGGCTAAATTTTGATTTGTTGTAGAGATGAGGTCTCACTAAGTTGCCCAGGTTGGCCATGTACCCATGGGCTTAAGCAATCCTCTCACCTCGGCCTCCAAAAGTGCTGGGATTATAGGCATGTATCACGGTGCCCAGCCTTGTGCATTTTATTTTATGTAAAGTTTTATAAAAAAAAAATGTAAACCAGTATTTAACTCTAGATAATAATAACCATGATAAATATTTGGAGGAAGTATAATAATGCCTATAATTAACTTGGAAGTAAATTTTAAAAGTAAGATAGTTGACCGGGCTTGGTGGCTCAGCCTGTAATCCCGTGCCTTTGGGAGGCTAAGGTGAGTGGATTGCCTGAGCCTGCG
>NW_007018374.1:42068-45927 GCF_000164805.1 Carlito syrichta
AAAAAAAAAAAAAAAAAGTAAGATAGTTGTAGGATAGGGGATAGATAAATGGTAAAATATGATAAAATGTTAATCTAAGTGGTATGTATAAAATTCTTATAACTTTGCTGTATGTTTGAAAATATTCAAAATAGTTTTTCTTTTTTTTCTGAGTCAGATTCTCACTCTGTCACCCAGGCTGGAGTGCAGCCACACTGTCACGGCTACCACAGCCTCAACTTGCTGGGCTCAGACGATTCTTCACTGTCAGTCTTCCAAGTATCTGGAACTACAGTCACGTGCCACCAAGCCCAGCTAAGTTTTTTATTTATTGTATAGACGAGGTCTTGCCAACTTGCCCAGGCTGGTCTGGAACCTCTAGGCTCAGGCAATCCTCTCACTTCAGCCTCCCAAAGTACTGAGATTACAGGAGTGAGCCTCTGCGCCCAGCCTAAAATAGAATGTTAATCATTTTTTAAAATAGGACTTTAAGGTTTTTAGAGCTGGAGGCCCAAAGACTGATGGCATCATTAGAAGAAATAGGGCATTTAGGAACATGGAGGCTGGCTTGGTGGCAGATAGGGGTATTACTGACAGGACTTGAATGCCTGGGAGGTCCTAGGTAATTTATGTACATATTTCTGTTGGTATTTCAATTGATTTTTTTTACAAGCACCCCAGTTTTTAATCATCAGCATATCCATTTTCAGATGTGAAAACCAAGGTTCTAAAGCGTTACATAATTTGCCAATGGTCATTAAACTATTAATGTGCTAGGAGCAGGACTGATTACATAATTTGCATGCCTCATATCAAATGAACATTTGGGGTTCCTTCTTCAAAAATTATTCATAGCAGAGTGTTAAACCAAGCACAGAGTCCTTTTAAGCACGGGGCCTTGTGAGAGGTTGCATGACTTGAAGTTAGGGCAACAAGGAAGATTTGAATCTTGGGCTACTCGGAAAGTCTATGTTTTCTTCCAGTAAACCACGCTAGGTCAAATAACCCACTCATTTTGTGCATAATGAATGAGACGTGATGACGACCCGTAGTTGGTTAAAAACTGACTTCCAGGACAGGAGGTCCTTCTGTATTGCCTGTTTGTCCTCTACTCAGTGGGCATTTGGTTATTGTATTTGATCTAGGATAGAAAAGTAATTTATGATCAAAGGGTTCACAGTGTATCTCCTTAAATACCAAGGAGCTAAGAAGAACTTCTTTAATATTTGTCCCCCTTGCTGAAATTCTTCACTAAATTTCTTCTTTCTGATAAAGGTGTCAATGTTCTAGAGGTGATGAAATGCTTGCTGCTAGACATCTGGACCGATCTCAAGGCAGAGGGACATTATTTTCAACTTAACAGTGGTTGATGGGAGTGGCGTTAGAGATGAGAAAATGGACACAATGTACATTATTCAGGTGATGGTTATACCCAGACTTCACCACAAGCAATATATCTGGGAACAAAACTGCAATGCACCCCTTAAATTTATGCCAATTAAACAAAAATAGTGGTTGAATTAATTCTTGGTTTCCTTTAAGAGTTAACTACTTTCTGAATATCATTGTACTTTCACTTGATAACAGTAAGTTTTAGTTTAGTTGGTGAAGACATATATTATCTCTTAATGAGACAATTCTTGTCTATCACTGAGAAAGAGTGGAGGATCTGTAACTTCCTCCAAGAAAACTGGAAACGTCCCGTCTGAATGCAAAAGGAATTCTGCTATATAGGGTTAGAAAGAAAATCACATTGAGATCTGTTCTCAAAGAATACTAAGTTTCCATTTTTAATTAAAAATTATTAAAATTCCTGTGTCTCACAAAGCCCCATGCTTAGAAGGGTTCTATGTTTGGTTTAATGCTCTGTTATGAATAATTTTTGAACAAGGGACCAACTTTTCTGCGTGTAATTATATAATCAGTCCTGTCCCTAGTACACTAATAGTTTAGGATCTTGGGCAAATTATATAACTTTTCAGAGCCTCAGTTTTCTCATTTGAAAATGGGTATGCTGATGATTAATGATTAGAGATGCTTGTAAAAAGCAATTGAAATATGGATATAAATCCTGATAGTCAAAATTAGCAGACCAAGCTAAATTGGACCTGGACGTCAGGTTCCCACGACCGCCTCTAGAGGGCAATCTCCCTTCCGGCTAGTCTGTGCAGGTCCTCTCTCTCCTCCCTCCCCCCGCCCAGCCTCGCTCTCGCTCCACCTTCGCCCAGGCTCCGCCCCCGAACCCAGGCCCCGCCCTCACCCTGCTCCTTTCTCCGGTCCCCCACCCATTTCCTTCAGCGGCGGCTCTTGCCCCGCCCCTCAGCGCCGCGCAGCGGAAAGGCTCGCCGCCGGCCGCTCTGGCCGGCCGGAGGACTGGTGCCCGGAGTCGCTGGCCGGAGGCGGTGGGCGGGCCTCACGCGGGGCGCGGAGCTGGCCGGGGCGTCGCAGCTGCTGCGGTAGCTCCCGAGACGGAGCCATGGGGCAGTGGGAAGCGTGGAGGCTCCTTTGGAGGTGAGTGGGCGAGCGGGCGGGCCGGTGCCGGCTCGTCAGCGGCTCCCGCCGAGGTGGGAGGAGGGTCGCAGTGGGACTGCTCGGCCTGCAAGTCACCAGGAGCCCGAGGGGGCGTCCGGCCAAGGCCCCGCGCGGCCCGGCCCCGGCCCCCGCGCGGCTGGGCCCCTTCTCCCGACGTCCTGGCGACAGCGCCTTAGTGGGCTGCCGAGCTGGCCTTGTCTCCCTTGGCCCCGACGGCTTTCCTGCCCGCTGACCTTTCTTCAAAGACTGCGAACAGCTTTGAGGACAGTTTCAGAGTCAGTCGGGTACGGTTCAGGGACCGTTTCTTCCAAGTGGGGTGCGGTTTAGGGACACGTAGGGATTCGACCTCGAGGAGCTGTGGGCGTGTTCTTTGCAGCACACTCACGTACACACGTGCTCTGCCCGCTGCGCCTGTGCGCGCGGCGTGGTTTTTGGGGTGTGTTTTTTAATCAGCTTTGTCGCGCGGCCCCAGCAATCCCACAGACGTCTGGAACTTTCAGGCTCGTGTTCCAGACCCGGGACATGGCTTGCTGGAGCGTGTTTGCAGACGTTGAAACACTTGGGCAAGCACTCCTGCGGTGCCTGGAGCTCAGTCCAAGAGTGGCTTTTAGGAAGTTCAGCTGCGTCCGCCTGACTCTGTGCGCACTTGAAGGGAGACCTGTCCTTATTTCCTCCATAACTTACATCGCTGGGTTCTCGAAGTGTCAGAGTTTGCCTTAGGGGTTTTCTGCGGTGGGACGGGAGCGTTTCTTTGATTTAGGAAGAAGAGTTACTTGCGTTGGGGGAAGCGTCTGGTGGTCACATTGTTTCCACATAAATACTTGTGATATACTCAAGAGTTGCTTTTCAGGCCTGGCCCGGTGGCTCGCGCCCATGATCTCAGCACTTTAGAAGGCCAAGGCGGGAGGATTGCTTGAGCTCAGGAGTTTGAGGCCTGTTTCTATCAAAACAAACAAACAAAAAAATCAAAATATTAACCAGAGCCGGGCTCGGTGGCTCAGCCTGTAATCCCGCGCCTTTGGGAGGCTGAGGTGAGTGGATTGTCTGAGCCCGCGGGTTCGAGACCCGCCTGGGCAGCGAGACCTCAGCTCTACAATAAATCAAAAAAAAAAAAAAAAAAAGTCAGCCGGGCGTGGTAGCGCATGCCTGTAATTCCGGCTACTTGGAAGGCTGAGGCGGAAGGATCGCGGGAGCCCAGCAGGCGAGGCTGCGGTGGCCGGGAGCGGCCACTGCACTCCAGTCTGGGCGACAGCGGGAGACTCCAACTCAAAAAAATAAATAAATAAACCAGGCGTGGTGGTGTGCGCCTATAGTTCCAGCAACTCAGGAGGCTGAGGCCATAGGATTG
>NW_007018374.1:45947-47900 GCF_000164805.1 Carlito syrichta
AAAAAAAAAAAAAAAAAGTAAGATAGTTGTAGGATAGGGGATAGATAAATGGTAAAATATGATAAAATGTTAATCTAAGTGGTATGTATAAAATTCTTATAACTTTGCTGTATGTTTGAAAATATTCAAAATAGTTTTTCTTTTTTTTCTGAGTCAGATTCTCACTCTGTCACCCAGGCTGGAGTGCAGCCACACTGTCACGGCTACCACAGCCTCAACTTGCTGGGCTCAGACGATTCTTCACTGTCAGTCTTCCAAGTATCTGGAACTACAGTCACGTGCCACCAAGCCCAGCTAAGTTTTTTATTTATTGTATAGACGAGGTCTTGCCAACTTGCCCAGGCTGGTCTGGAACCTCTAGGCTCAGGCAATCCTCTCACTTCAGCCTCCCAAAGTACTGAGATTACAGGAGTGAGCCTCTGCGCCCAGCCTAAAATAGAATGTTAATCATTTTTTAAAATAGGACTTTAAGGTTTTTAGAGCTGGAGGCCCAAAGACTGATGGCATCATTAGAAGAAATAGGGCATTTAGGAACATGGAGGCTGGCTTGGTGGCAGATAGGGGTATTACTGACAGGACTTGAATGCCTGGGAGGTCCTAGGTAATTTATGTACATATTTCTGTTGGTATTTCAATTGATTTTTTTTACAAGCACCCCAGTTTTTAATCATCAGCATATCCATTTTCAGATGTGAAAACCAAGGTTCTAAAGCGTTACATAATTTGCCAATGGTCATTAAACTATTAATGTGCTAGGAGCAGGACTGATTACATAATTTGCATGCCTCATATCAAATGAACATTTGGGGTTCCTTCTTCAAAAATTATTCATAGCAGAGTGTTAAACCAAGCACAGAGTCCTTTTAAGCACGGGGCCTTGTGAGAGGTTGCATGACTTGAAGTTAGGGCAACAAGGAAGATTTGAATCTTGGGCTACTCGGAAAGTCTATGTTTTCTTCCAGTAAACCACGCTAGGTCAAATAACCCACTCATTTTGTGCATAATGAATGAGACGTGATGACGACCCGTAGTTGGTTAAAAACTGACTTCCAGGACAGGAGGTCCTTCTGTATTGCCTGTTTGTCCTCTACTCAGTGGGCATTTGGTTATTGTATTTGATCTAGGATAGAAAAGTAATTTATGATCAAAGGGTTCACAGTGTATCTCCTTAAATACCAAGGAGCTAAGAAGAACTTCTTTAATATTTGTCCCCCTTGCTGAAATTCTTCACTAAATTTCTTCTTTCTGATAAAGGTGTCAATGTACCTTTTAGTAAGTTTTAGTTTAGTTGGTGAAGACATATATTATCTCTTAATGAGACAATTCTTGTCTATCACTGAGAAAGAGTGGAGGATCTGTAACTTCCTCCAAGAAAACTGGAAACGTCCCGTCTGAATGCAAAAGGAATTCTGCTATATAGGGTTAGAAAGAAAATCACATTGAGATCTGTTCTCAAAGAATACTAAGTTTCCATTTTTAATTAAAAATTATTAAAATTCCTGTGTCTCACAAAGCCCCATGCTTAGAAGGGTTCTATGTTTGGTTTAATGCTCTGTTATGAATAATTTTTGAACAAGGGACCAACTTTTCTGCGTGTAATTATATAATCAGTCCTGTCCCTAGTACACTAATAGTTTAAGGATCTTGGGCAAATTATATAACTTTTCAGAGCCTCAGTTTTCTCATTTGAAAATGGGTATGCTGATGATTAATGATTAGAGATGCTTGTAAAAAGCAATTGAAATATGGATATAAATCCTGATAGTCAAATTAGCAGACCAAGCTAAATTGGACCTGGACGTCAGGTTCCCACGACCGCCTCTAGAGGGCAATCTCCCTTCCGGCTAGTCTGTGCAGGTCCTCTCTCTCCTCCCTCCCCCCGCCCAGCCTCGCTCTCGCTCCACCTTCGCCCAGGCTCCGCCCCCGAACCCAGGCCCCGCCCTCACCCTGCTC
>NW_007018374.1:47920-52675 GCF_000164805.1 Carlito syrichta
CCCTGTAATCCCGCGCCTTTGGGAGGCTGAGGTGAGTGGATTGTCTGAGCCCGCGGGTTCGAGACCCGCCTGGGCAGCGAGACCTCAGCTCTACAATAAATCAAAAAAAAAAAAAAAAAAAGTCAGCCGGGCGTGGTAGCGCATGCCTGTAATTCCGGCTACTTGGAAGGCTGAGGCGGAAGGATCGCGGGAGCCCAGCAGGCGAGGCTGCGGTGGCCGGGAGTGGCCACTGCACTCCAGTCTGGGCGACAGCGGGAGACTCCAACTCAAAAAAATAAATAAATAAACCAGGCGTGGTGGTGTGCGCCTATAGTTCCAGCAACTCAGGAGGCTGAGGCCATAGGATTGCTAAGCCTTACAGTATGTCAAGACTGCAGTGAGCCGTGATGGTGCCACTGCACTCCAGCCTGGGCGACAAAGTGAGACCCCGACACAAACACACACAAAAAGAGTTGCTTTTCTTTTTGGATTTTTGATACCTTAAATTTAGTTTTCCCTGCACCAGTTCATGGAGAGGTTTGGTACATACTAAGAAAGCCAGTACTTGTGATTGTTGCAGCTGCTTTTTCGATGTTGTCAGCAAATACCAAATTATTTGAGAAGCAAACTGGAAAGACATGTTTGTTAACAAAGTTAGCTGACTTAGGAAAGAATCTCACTTTTACGGCTCAGTTTGGTTTTGTTTTACTGCACGTTTCAAGATGTGGTCTTTGCATGTGAGGCCAGGACCAGTTTTGGGACTTTGATCAGAGATGCCTTTTCCAAGTTGAGCCCCCAAGTGGGTGTTACCCTAGAAAGCAGAGACCTGAGGCTAAGGTCATCCGTTCTACAACGGCCTAACAGACAAATATGTAAGAGAAGAGGGTGCACAGAGTGTGTTGCTGAGAGGAAAACCAGTCTTGCACCATGGATGACATTATGTGGCAATCCTACTTGGGAACTCAGGCCTCCTTTGGTGTCTCTGGCACTGTCTTATTCCTGCTACCATTCCACTACTTCCTATCTTACCCCAGTGCCAGGTTTTTTTTTTGTTGTTTGTTTGTTTTGTTTTTTTAAAGTAAATGACCTCTGTGAGAATGACCCAGTTTTGTATGCCTAACCTGTTTATCCTGAGCGCTAGTGCTTATCACAGCTATATGAATGTCTGGATCGCACCTCATATATATAAATTGGTTTGTAACTGCAACCCTTATTCCTCACCTCTTTGTCTTGGCTTTATCATTCTCCTAGATTCCTCAAGTTACCTAGTTCTCCCTCACTTCCAAACCTTTCCTCTTCCTGCTGATTCACATTCAAATACTCTCAAATTTACCAGTTGTAAATTTTGCAGAAACTTGACTGATGGATTTCCTCCCAGATTGAGTTGGTTCTGCATGACTGCCAGAATAATCTGTTCTGCTTCTGTTTTTGTTTTTTTAAGTTAGAGTCTCACTCTGTTTCCCAGGCTGAAGTTCAGTGGCATGCGATCATGGCCACCGCAGACTCAACCTCCTGGGCTCAGGTGATCCTGACTCCTCAGCCTTCCAAGTAACTGGAACCACAGGTGTGCACCACCACACCCAGCTAATTTTTTGATTTATTGTAGAGATGAAGTCTCACCAAGTTGTCCACACTGGTCTCAAATCCTTGGGCTTGCAATCCTCTTGCCTCCATTTCCCAAAGTGCTGGAATTACAGGTGTGAGACACCATGCCTGGCGCCAGACTAATTTTAATACCTGTGGTTTCTCTGCTTAGAAGCTCTCACAAGTGCTCTCCTGCCTATGGAATTAAATACTGATTTACCAGTCTGGATTTCAAAGATTTGACCCAGTTTACTTCATGAATACAATACTTGCTGTTTTGTTCTCGCTGCTGGTCTGCAGTGCTCCGGACATTCTGCCATCTTGTCGTCATCCTGGACTACTTGGTGTTCTTACTGTTCCTTACGTAAGGGAGGCCCTTGGAGTCTGAAAGGAGAGCAGACATGTAACAAATACTTTGACAAAAGTGATTCTTAGTTGCCAACTCTGATGAATGTTTTAAAAGGAAAAATACCATTATGAGAGTCAGATTTAGATGGGGGAGGGGGTCAGGAAGCCTCTTCAAAGAGGTCACTCCTCAAGTGGTGAATGAGTAGGGGTTGGCAGTATTCACTGCCTTCTATCTTCTCTGTACTCTGCTGAGCTACATTGTTTTGCTTCTTGCTCTTTGGCTGCCTCTCTTTCTTCAACTTAGTTGTTTCTTAGTTGATTGGAGGCCCAAATTTTGGTGTTCTGTTTTTTTTCAGTGCTGAAGTTACAAACCCAAACAGTGGCCGAGAAGGTAGCATTGGATATCGCTGACTAGGTGGCAGCCGCAGGGACCGGGGGACCACTGGGGAGCTGGAGAGAGTACTGTCAAAAGGGGGAAGCTTTTTCAGCCCCAGGCATAGCTGCCCTTATAGAATATAGACCCATGGATTCTGTAGCTACCAGTTTTTGTGGAAAAGCTGGAAAACTGCATTTTTAGATGAAGTCTCTTGATTTTTAGACGTTTGTAGTTTTACAATAATGACCAAAAAACACATATGCAAGCCCAGTTGGCAGCCTTCTGGCCACTAGTTTCCCACTGCAACATTCTCATTTATTTCTTCTAAAGAGCTGCAAGATTTTTATGCCTGTGATTGTACATGCATGTGACTTCCTGACATGCCTTTGGTCCTCACTTTTCTTTCAAGTTCCAGTCTCTTTTCTCCATTTGTTGTTGAATATTTCTCATATCAGTACAAACTCAGATTCAAGTTGAATTCATATTTCATCCTACAAACCAGCTAGCTCCCTTCCTAGTCTTTTCAGTACCTCTGTTCTCCTAGGGTCCTGCTTGAAATTGTTTTTAACATAGTTCTTGTCTTTTCCACTGAGTTTTTACTTCATAATAATCCCTAATAAATCATTCCCTTCTTTTCCACAGTTGCTGTTCTTCATCCCCTCATGCCTGAATTACTTGGCCTCCTGGAATTTATTTTCTTCTCTATCCCACCTTGCCTACTTTTTCTGTAATGATAATTGTCATTAATCGCTACTTATTATAGTATCTTCTCACTTTTAAAGTTTCATGTACAGTTGTTTAATTTTGTGAGGCCATGTTTGTTTTATTGGATAATTTCCAAAGTTTCTAAGTGATAAAGTTCTCATCCTTCTAAGATAGTTGTTTTTAAACTTTAGCATTCATCATAATTACCTAGGGAATTTGTTAAACATAAATTTCTGGGCCCAGGCCTCATCATTTCCTGTTCAGTAGGTCATGGGTGGTACAGAGAGTTTCTAACAACTTCCCAGGGGATGCTGCTGGCTGGTTCAGGGACCACGCTTTGAGAACAACTGTTATGAGAAGCCAGATAGATGTCAGCGGAAGAAAATAAACTTGATGTGGTGAAGAAATTAGAGGTAGCTGAAATGGAGATGTGCTTGCCCTCTTCCTCTCCACCAGATGGCAGTTTTGGAACCAATGGAAAGGATAGAAGATCATAAATTCAGAATTACTTGGGGACTCTGAATCTCAAAAATGTTTTGATGTGGAAATGTTAATAACAGCAGCTTTTAAGTAACAGTTGAGTATGAATTAAAACAGATGGAAGCAATATGATTATATAGAATTTGGTTGTGTGTATATATACATATATATGTGGTAATTGGTCCACAGATTTTATTTATTTATTTATTTTATCAATATTTTTTATTTTGATATAGTGGTGTACAGGTTAGGGTTAGGTATTCAAATATGCTTCATTCAGGCACCCTTGTTGATAAGGGGTGTCTCCCCGTTCCCAGACACATATTGACTACCGTTGATCCCACCTCCTTTCCCCTCCCCACCCCATAGTTTCCCACCACTGTCTCAGTCTTTTTTTTTTTATAGTATTACGGTGGATGTTCAAGGTGCACTATATGAGTGAGAACATGTGATACTCAGATGTTTGTTTCTGTGAGAGATCACAGAGAGATTCTTGACTCTAGTTCCATCCAGGTTGCTGCGAAATTCATGATTTTGTTCTTTTTTATGGCTGCACAGTAGTCCATCATGTATATGTACCACATTTTTTTAATCCAGTCCTCTTTTGATGGACAGCATGGTTGTTTCCAGGATCTTGCTATTGTGAAAAATGCTGTGATAAGCATTCGTATGCAGGTATCTTTTTGATAGAGTGATTTGAGTTCTTCAGGATATATTCCCAGTAGGGGGATTGCGGGGTCATATGGGAGGTTGATATTTAGAGCTTTTAGGAATCGCCACACTGCTTTCCACAGAGGTTGCACTAGTTTACACTCCCACCAACAGTGTAGAAGAGTTCCCTTTTCGCCACACCCTCTCCAGCAACTGTTATTTTTTGAGTTATTGATATTTGCCATTCTGACTGGAGTTAGGTGGTATCTCAGTGTGGTTTTGGTTTTCATCTCCCTGATGATTAGTGAGGTTGAACATTTCTTCATGTGTCTGTTTGCTACTCGATGTCTTCCTTTGTGAGGTGTCTGCCTTATCTTTTGCCCATTTTATAATGGGGTTGTTTGTTTTTTTCTTTTCAGCACGTTTGAGTTCCTTGTAGATCCAAGATGTTAAGCCTTTGTCAGACCTGCAGTTGGCAAATACTTTTTCCCAGTCTGTAGGCTTTCTCCCTGCTCTCTTGATGGTTTCTTTGGCTTTGCAGAAGCTTGTCAGTTTAATGAGGTCCCACTTGTCTATCTTTTTCTTGTGGCCTGTGGGTTTCGGGTTTTGTTCAGGAATTGGATGACCAGTTC
>NW_007018374.1:52935-62385 GCF_000164805.1 Carlito syrichta
AGTAATGTGATACCTCCTGCTTTGTTTTTTTTTTGCTGAGGATTGTTCTGGCTATTCTTGGTCGTTTGTGTTTCCATATGAATTCCTGTGTTGTTTTTTCTAGGTCTGAGAAGAATGTTGCTGGTAATTTGATGGGTATTGCATTGAATCTGTAGATTGCCTTAGGTAAGATGGACATCTTCACAATGTTGATTTTTCCAACCCATGAGCATGGGATATTTTTCCACTTGTTTGTGTCATCTTTGATTTCTTTGAGAAGAGTTTTGTAGTTTTCATTGTAAAGGTCTTTCACGTCTCTGGTTAGGAAGATGCCAAGGTATTTCATTTTTATTGTGACTACTGTGAATGGAATTGTGGTTTTTATTTGGATTTCTGTTTGTTTATTATTGGTGTAAAGAAATGCTATTGTCTTTTGCACATTTACTTTATACCCTGAGACTTTGCCAAAGGCCTTTATCAGTGTAAGGAGGTTTTTGACAGATTCTCTTGGGTTTTCAAGGTACACAATCATGTCATCTGCAAAGAGAGATAGGACTTCCTCTTTTCCTATTTGGATACCCCTGATTGCCTTCTCTTCTCTGATTGCTCGAGCCAGGACTTCCAATACTATATTGAACAGGAGGGGTGAGAGTGGGCATCTTTGTCTTGTTCCAGTTTTCAGGGGAAATGGTTCCAATTTTTGTCCATTTAGGAGTATGCTGGCTGTGGGTTTCTTGTAGATGGCTTTTACTATTTTGAGGTATGTTCCTGTATGCCTAGATGTTTGAGGGTTTTTATCAAGAAGGGGTGCTAGATTTTATCAAAGGCTTATTCTGCATCTAATGATATAATCGTGTAGTTTTTGTTTTGACATCTGTTGGTGTATTTAACTACATTTATGTTTTTACGAATGTTGAACCAGCCTTGCATCCCAGGGATGAAGCCTACTTGGTCATGATGGATGATTTTTGAGATGTGTTGTTGAATCCGGTTTGCTAGGATCTTGTTGAGAATTTTAGCATCTGTGTTCATCAAAGATATTGGCCTGTAGTTCTGTTTCTTTGTTGGGTCTTTACCTGCCTTGGGTATCAGTGTGATGTTAGCTTCGTAAAATGATTTGGGGAGAATTCCTTCTTTCTCAATCGCATGGAATACCTTCAGTAGGATTGGAATCAGCTCCTCCTTAAATGTCTTGTAGAATTCTGCTGGAAAGCCATCTCATCCAGGGTTTTTCTTTTTTTTTTTGTAGGTAGTTTTCTTATTACGTAGTCAATATCCTTGACTGTATTGGTCTATTTAGGGTCTCAATTTCTTCTTGTTTCAACCTAGACAGGTTGTGTGATGTCAGAAAGTCCTCCATTTCCTTGAGGTTTTCAAGTTTGTTTCCATACATGTGTACATAGTAGTCTCTAATGATCTTTTGTATTTCTTCAGGGTCAGATGTGACTTCATCTTTTGTGTCTCTGATTGTGCTTATTTGGGTTTTTTCTCTTTTTTTCTTGGTCAGTCTAGCTAGGGGACCATTGATCTTGTTTATCCTTTTGAAGAACCAGCTTTTTGTTTCACTGATTTTTTGTATTATCTTTTTGTCTTCTATGTCCTGGATTTGGGCTTTTATTTTGGTGATCTGGATTCTTCTGCTGAAATTAGGGTTTTTGTGGTCTTGCTTTTCCAGCTTCCTTAAGTGGCTTGTTAGGTTGTTAATTTGTGATCCTTCCATTTTCTTCATGTGTGTTTGTAGGGATATAAATTCCCCTCTTACTACAGCTTTCATGGCATCCCAGAGATTTTGGTAAGATGTTTCTTAATTTTCATTTGTTTCCAGGTATTTTTTGATCTCTATTTTGATTTCTTCATTGACCCAGGAGTTGTTTAGCATCATGCTGCTTAGTGTCCATGTCTTTGTGGGTTTTGGGGGCACTTTGTTGGTGTTAATGTTTATTTTTATTCCACTGTGATCCAAGAAGGTGCATGGTAAAATTTCTGTCCTTTTAAATCTGCTTATGCTTGATTTATGGGCAATTATGTGGTTGATCTTAGAATACGTTCCACGCGGTGGTGAGTAGAATGTGTATTCTGTGGTGTTTGGATGGAGTGTTCTGTAGATATCAATAAAGTCCATTTGGTCAAGAGTCACATTGAGGTTCCGGATCTCATTACTGATTTTTTGTCCTGATGATCTGTCTAGGGTTGTGAGTGGGGTATTAAAGTCCCCAGTTATGATGGTGTTAGAGGCAATGTCTTTCTTCAGTTTTCCTAGAAGTTGCTTTATGAAAGTTGGTGCTCCTATGTTGGGTGCATATATGTTTAGGATAGATATTTCTTGTTGATAGAGTGAACTTTTTATCACTATGTAGTGGCCTTCTGTGTCTTTTTTGATTTTTGATAGCTTGAAGAGTATTTTGTCTGAAATTAAGATCGTGACTCCTCCTTTCTTTTGTGTTCCGTTCACCTGAAAATTTGTTTACTGTCCTCTTACCTTGAGTCTGTGAGTGTCCTTTCTAGTGAGATGAGTCTTTTGAAGGCAATAAATTATTGCCTGGTGATATTTTATCCATTTTGCCATTCTTTGTCTTTTCAGTGGTGCATTTAGTCCATTCACATTCAAGCTAATTATTGAAATGTGAGAGTTGATCCCTATCATAATGTTCTTTCAGAGTTGTTGTTCTTTCTGTTTGTGTGTTGTCTTTGTTTTGGTTCTGGAGTTGGTTCATGTGTGTTTTTAATCTTTTGCCTGTATTCTTGTGAAGAACATTCTTGTTCTTTTTTTCTTTTCTTCTGTGTTCAGTACTTTCTTAAGTGTTTCTTGTAGAGGTGGTCTGGTGGTAGCGTAGTTTCTTAGGGATTGGATATCTGGGAAAGATTTCAATTCTCCTTCACTGATGAAGCTTAGCTTGATTGGGTAGGTTATTCTTGGTTGAAATTGTTTATCTTTTAGGAGTTTGAAGATAGGGCTCTAAGCTCTCCTAGCCTGGAGGGTTTCTGTAGATAAATCTGCTGCCATTCTAATTGATCTTCCCTGGTAGGTAGTCTGGCCTTTTTCTCTTGCTGCCTTTAGGATTTTTTCTTTTATACCTATTTTGTTTAAGTGAATTATTATGTGTTTGGGAGTTGGTGTTCTCATTTGTTGTCTTCCAGGGGTTCTCTGAATTTCTTGTGTTTGAATTTTCGCATCACTGTTGAGATGAGGGAAGTTTTCTTGCATGATTTCATGAAATGTTTGTTCCAGTGTGACCTCTGTTTCTCTCTCTGTCTCAGGAAGGCCAATTATTCTTAGGTTCGGTCTCTTGAAGTAATCATTCATTTCTTGAAGGTTTTGGTTAATCTATTTGAGCTTCTTTTCTATGTTTTTGACAGTTTGGGTTAGTTCTGTGTTTTGGTCTTCAAGCTCTGAGATTCTTTATTTTGCTTGGCTAATTCTGCTTTCCATGCTTATTAGTTTGTTATTTATTTCCATCACAGTATTCTTTACTGCTGTTATTTCTGACATCAGCTCCTTCCTATTTTCCTCTTTTCTCTCTTCAACTTTTTTTATTCTCTCTATTAATGTCTTGATGTCTGGATTTGATTCATGTGACCAGCCATTCTGGGGGCTCTTCATTGTTTGTGTTCCGAAGTCTGTTTTCTCAGTGTCTGACCTCCCAGGGGTCTGTGTGAGCCCTATATTCTTCTTTTCATTTTTCTTCATTTATGCGTTTGTTGTTGTTGTTGTCGTTATTGTTGTTTTTTCCCCCTTCCCTACTTTTTCCTTCCCTCCACATCACCGTCTTCTTTAATTTTGTTATTCAGGGGTAGAGGGACTTTTTTTACTTCTGTTTGTTCAATCTCCTATTCTTCTTTATGTATGTCCTCTTACTTTGTTCAGTTCTGGAGTTGCACTGTAGGTTGGGGGTGGTCCTTTTTGCAGTTTTGAGATTTACTTAAGGGGGGAGCTGTGATTCAAAATCTATCTGCAGGTCCTGGTTTCCGCCAACAGGTGTATGAATAATCTGAAACTCACTTCCCATTGCCTTGGAATCTGTCCATGCAGTGGGGTTGTAGGCTTACTCCCTGAAATAAAAATGAGGTTAACAGAGGGAAGAGAATGGAGCAGGCAGTGGGGGGAAGAGGGGAGTGGAGAGAGAGAGGAGTAAGGGTGAAAACAGATGAGTGTACCTACAAATGGAGAGAGGGACAAAAATTGAAACATATAAAAACAATAGACCATGGCTACAAACTAACCAACTCCCATACAAAAAAAACTAAAACATATAATGTCACTAACATACAAGCTTACCAACCTCCCTATTGGTGTGCTATTCCTGTATACAAAGATATGGTCTGCAGAGAGAAGAAAAGGGAAAAGAAGGAGGAAAAAAAGGGGGGGAGGAACAAAGCAGAAGTAATAGAATCAAGTCAGTAGACTAACAGAACCAATCGAGCACACTCTGAGACTTTTCATTTAAGTCGAATGTCCTTTCAGCTCTGATTTCTAGCTGTCTTTTCAGGCTGGTAAGTGTGTTCATGGTAAGGATCAGTTGCCCCTGGCCTGTTGTGAAGGGAAGTTCAGATCATCACTCAGTTCACGACTACCCCGTTTACCACTCAGAGCGAAAGGACACAGGCGGTCTGGCCTGTATCTGTCAGGCTTCCATTTTTTCCCTTTTGGTGTTGTTACCTTGAATCGCCAGCAAGCAGTGTCATCCCTGACTCCAGATGGTCTTTATCTCAGCTGCTCACCCGCCCTACTGGGAGGGAAATGTTGCCTCAAGGCGAATGGGAGGAGACCCATGGCCTGGCAGGACATCTCGGTGGTAGTATGCCTCAGCAGATCTTGCTTGCAGGGGCTTCAAGGTCTGAAGTCGTGGATCGCCTCAGGCACGGGCCATGTGTTGTGTAATGGCTGCCTTGGCAGCGGGGGTTGCAGCTCGCCTCAGGCACTGACGGTGCGATGTGGAATGCTTGTTTTGGTGGTGGCGGCAGCAGCAGCAACAACAGTGGCGCGGTGGGGGCTTGCCATGGGCACAGGCGGTGCGATATGTAACGGCGGCCTCCGAGCAGGTGGTGGCTGCCTCAGAGGCAGCAGCAGCTCGCCCCAGGCACTGGTGGTGCGATGTGGAATGGCTGCCGGCCGTGGCGACATTGCTGGCAGTAGCAGCCACAGTAGCTGCCCAGACTGCGGTGATGCCTCAGCAACATCTATGGCTGAGCTCCGTGTGAAGAGCAGGCTGCAGGCAATGGGATCTGCAGCCTCCGGGGAGAGAACCAGAGTCTCTTTGTGTTCTTCTCGGTGGAGAGTCTCACAGACTGAGCTGCCCCGTCGCCATCTTGCCGGAAGTCCACAGATTTTTTTTGTGACCTGTAAAAGCTGTGCACAGTGCTTTGTACTTGTATTTGGTAGGTTTATCTTAATTTTCTCTGAGTGAGATAAAATTCTGTTTCAGAAATAAAATTGGGGCTTGAAGCTGGGCTGTGTTCTCTCTGATTACTTATTATGCCGCAGGTTGTCCTTAAACTGGTATGTAAGACTTCTCAGTCTGGCAGCACCCTCTTTAACCTTAAACTGACATTTGGGTACTGATCTCATTAAGGAATTCAGAGTCATACTGGAACTAAATAAACTAGCTTTTAAAATTTTGATACTTAAAACTTCCAGAAACATCAAAGAGTCAAACTGAAAAGAATTTAGAAATGATGCTTTAGGGTAAATATAGTTCAGACTTTAAAAGCCTTTATGAAAACCTTATTTAGAAAGTACCTCTAGATAAGCTAGGATCTGTCACTTCAGTTTAATTTTTATAAGGTATTCATTTTAATGACAATTTATCAGCACTTTGGAAATAATTCTGGAACACTTCAGAAAAAATACCTAAGTCTGTGTTCTACCATCAGAGTTTGATTTAATTGGTCTTATGTGTGACCTGGGCTTTAGGATTTTTACAAGAGTCCCTAGATGATTTTAATGTGCAGACCAGTCCTGGAATCAATGGACCAAGATAAGAATATTTTATTTGTGGTAAGGCAGATTCACAATATGCTTGTTCAGGGATGTGAATGGTGACTGATTTAAACAAATAGATGATTTTCTCCCTTTTTTGGTAGTAATATTCAATTTGAATGTAATATAAAAGGAAAGTAAAATAAATTCTGAAAATATGTTGAATTGCAAACATTTTTATAAATTCATTCTCCTCCCACTCTCACCACTCCTGTTCAGTGTAGTACTGGAAGTCCTAGCCAAGCAATCAGGCAAGAGAAGGAAATAAGAGTTATCCAAATATAAAAATAGGAAGTTAAGCTATCCCTCTTTGTGGGCAATGTGATTCTATATCTTGAAAACCCTAGGAAGTCTGTCAAAAGCCTCCTAGCACTGATAATTGAACTAAGTTGGTCACGTCTCAGGATACAAAATCAGTGTGCAAAAGACAGTTGCATTTCTGTACACTAGCAACAAGCAGACAGAGAACCAAATAAAAAGCATAATTCATAGTGTCCACACACAAAGTTGAAATACCTTGACATCCACCTAACCAGAGAAGTGAAAGGTCTCTACAGTGAGAACTACAAAACACTGCTCAAATCAAGAATGACACAAACAAATGAAAAAACATCCCATGCTCATGGATTGGAAGAGTCAATATCGTCAAGATGTTCATTCTACCCAAGACAATCTACAGATTTAATGCAATACCCATCAAATTATCAACATCATTTTTCTCAAACCTGGAAACAACAATATAGAATTTCATATGGAAACAAAAAAGCATGAATAGCCAAAACAGTCCTCTGCAAAAGGAACAAAGCAGGAGATATCACAGTTCCAGACTTTAAACGTTACTGCAAAACTACAGTAACCAAAACTGCCTGGTATTGGTACAAGAATAGGAACATAGACCAATGGAACAGGACAGAGATTTCAGAAGCAAACTCTTGGTCTCTTAACTGACTCATCTTTGACAAAGCCACCAATAACAACCACTGGGGAGAGGAGACCTTATTTAGCAAATGGTGCTGGGAAAACTGGCTGATCACATGCAGAAGAATGAAACTGAACCCCTTACCTATCACCATATACAAAAATGGATCAAAGACCTAAATGTAAAACCTCAAACTATAAGAATCCTAGCAGAAAACATAGGAAATGCACACTGGAGTAGGCAACAAATTCTTACCATATCCCCAAAAGTGAATGCCATAAAAGCTAAGATAGACAAGTGGGATCCCATCAAACTGAAAAGCTTTTACACAGCAAAAGAAATCATCAAGAGAATGGGGAGACAACCCAAAGAATGGGAAAAAATATTTGTAAATTATGTATCTGACAAAGGCCTTAGTACTATCCAGGATCTACAAGGAACTAAATGAAGTGAAAGGAAAAAAACCCCATTTAAAAGTGGGCAAATCATATGAATAGACACTTAAAAAAAAAAACATACAGGCAACCAACCAGATACAAGAAAAAATGCTCATTCTCACTAATCATCAGAGAAATGCAAGTCAAATCCACCTAACTCCAATAAGGATGGCCATCATTGATCAAAAAACAACAGATGATTGATTGCACGGATGCAGAGAAAAAGGAACACTTCTACACTGTTGGTGGGAGAGCAAGCTAGTTTAGCCTCTATGGAAAGCATTGTGGCTATTCCTAAAAGAACTAAAACTTGACCTTCCATATGATCCAGCAGTCCCTTTTCTGGGAATATATCTGGAGGAACATAAATTGTTCTACAAAAAAGATACCCGCACATGCATGTTTATTGCCGAAGTATTTGCAATAGCAAAAACATGAAACCAACCTTACTGCCCATCGAAAGTGAACTGGATAAAGATGATGTGGTACGTATACAGGATGGAGTATTATGCAGCCATAAAGAAGAACAAAATCACGGTCGTCGTAGCAAATTGGATGGAGTTGGAGAACATCATACTAAGTGGTCAGTCACAGCAATAACAAACAATACTACATGTTCTCACTCATACTGGAAGCTGAACATTGATCACATTAGCACAAGGGAGGAATCAGCTATTGCTGGGCACTGCTAGGAGAGGGGGGAGGGAGGGGGCACATAAAAACACAAAGGGTACCTGGTCCTGTACCAGGGGAAGGAAGGTCAGTTGGAGGCCCAAACTTCACCTGCATGTGGCCTACTTGTGTAGTCAATCCTTACTTGTACCCTATATCTCTATAATAAAATAAAGTTTAGTAAAAAAATAATAAATTCAGTTATCTAAGATGTAGTTACAAGTGATAACAATAGTCATATTGCCTTTTTTTTCTGCTGGACTATTGCTACTCAGTTAATCTCAAAGTAACCTTGAAAAATTGACAAATTGGCAATTTATCAGTTTCATCAGATGGCACATGTGCATAGTCCTTATCAGGCTGCTGTGGCTACAGATTCCAGCTTTGACCTCTTTCCATAGACCTTAAACTTAACTTCTGGTATATTCTTAACTACAGTTTGCGTGTTTGTTTATTTATGAGATGGGGTCTTGCTTTGTCAGTTACGTTAGAGTATGGTGGTGTGATTATAGCTCATTATAACCTTGACCTCCTGCCTCAGCTTCCCTAGTAACTGGGACTATAGGTACAACCATCACATCCAGCTAGTGTTTTAAATTTTTTTCTATAGAGAGAGGGTCTCACGGTGTTGCCTGGGCTTGTCTTGAACTCCTGACCTCAAGAGATCCTCCTTTCTTGGCATCCCAAAGTGGTGGGATTGCAGACATGAGCCACTTTGCCTGCCTAACTATGATACTTTTATGTGTATCTCTGTCACTATATTGTGAGTTTCTCAAGGACAAGAGCTATGTCTTCTTTGAGAACTTTAAAAAAGAGCCCAAAGCAAAGGTACAACTTGATGAATTTTCACAAACCAAACGTTCCTAAATCACTGACACCTGGATCAAGAAACGAGCTGTTACCAGCATCCCAGAAGCCTCATGCTTCACCTATGTTGCTTTTTACTTTCTTATTATAATTTACGTAAGGTACTTAAATACACTAGTCTGAAGTTTTGATAGCTTAGTGACCTTTTGCATATGTGTACAGTCCTGTAACCATCATTTGGACAGAGACAATTTCCAACATTCCACGTTTCTTCATGCCCTTTCCCAGCCCCTGCCCCCTCTTCTCATGTCTGTTATTAGTGGGCACTTTGACCAAGCTGTGTCTTACGCTTTATATTCCTAGCCCAGCAAGCTCCACAGTCAGAAGTGTATTTTGTTCATTGTTTTGTAGCCTGCTTTCTTTTTGCAATTTATGTCTTGACTATTTTCCCATAAATGTTATTTAAATATTTAAAAATAAGTGCTTTTAATGTCTTTGTAACGGTTGTGTAAAGATGACACAATTGGAGATGGGGCAAGATGGCGACGGCATAGGTGAACTGGTGAGATTCTCTGAACGGACCAAGACTGCAAACTGCTGAATAGACAGACTGTAAAGCAGAGGGAAAAGTGAACAAAACCAGAAGACCCTCATAAGGA
>NW_007018375.1:0-1445 GCF_000164805.1 Carlito syrichta
CCTGCTTGGTCATCTGGCCAGTTTACAACTGATCATGCCTCAAGTGCACAAGTGTTGTGGGCCAATGAGCACCTCGTGTTAAGATGATGGAAGTTACTGATTCGCTGAGTTATGAGCCAATTGTGTCGGGTATGCAAACACCATTGGAGTTTCCTGGCATCCAGGAAGAAACCCACCTTTGCTCTGCAGCCTCTAGATCCTAGTCTTCCCTTCTCCTCCCTCCCCTAATGGAAGAAAGAGGCTGCCAGCTCTGACCAACTGCATTCATCTGCCAGGGCTACTCTAAAAAAATACCATAGACTTGATGGTTTAAACAGCAGGAATCTGCTGTCTCATCGTTTTGGAGGCTGGAAGTCCAAGCTCAAAGAGTTGGCAGGATGCTTCCTCCTAAGGGCTATGTAGAAAGGATGTATTCCAGGCTCTGTCTTTGGCTTCCGGTCATCTTCATATTCACATTGAGTTCTCCTAGTGTATGATTCTTTCTGTCCAAATTTCCTCTTCTTATAAAGACACTGTTATATTGGATTAGGGACCACCCTTATGACCTCATTTTAACCTGATTGCTTGTATAAAGAGCCTATCTCCAAGTTAAGGTCACAGTCTGAGGTACTAGGGGTTAGGACTTTAGCATATGGATTGTGGGGGCACATAATTCAGCCCATCATGCCAACTCCCACAAAAGTTCCTTCTTCGCACCTCAATGCGGAATCAGTTCAGCTTTCCCCAGAGTCTCTAGGGTCCACACTCTGTATGTTCTGGCCTCAACCAAATAAGCTTGCTAAAAAGGAGGAGGTGAACTTGACATAGCTCCCAATCCCATCGCTTTGTGGTCTTCTAGTATCTTATTACCACAGGGAATAACATTTAGGCTGCCAAGGTCTCTTGAGGTCGAAGGAGTCAGAGGCCCCCATCCCATTTCTAGTTTGGTCTGCCCCTCCTCCTTCATATGCCTGATGGTCTTTCCTCCAGAACTCTCTCATCACAGGATGCAGGCTCCGCCATCCCTCCCTTAGCCAAAGTGACTCCAACTTTACTCTCCTTTTCTCTGCCCCGTGCGCAATCTTTTAAAATCTCACTCAACAGACGTCTTCTGTGACAAGTGCTTCCCACCCACATCGTTAGAACAGAACAGCATCATGCTTCCGTTTGTTTTACACAATCTAATGAAGGAAGAGAGAAGGGCATTTCCTCTTTCCATCTGCAATTTCTCAGCTCAGCTAAGCTGTCACTAACACCCCAGGTCAATGTGTCTGTTTCCTGGGGCCACAGATTCTTCTTCCAGAAATTCTACGTTGGATGCTAGTGCCAAGCAAGCAGAGGTTGAACAGCTTGATGACACAGATCCCAATCCATCCCTGTTCCCTAGCAGGGACAAGAATCCAGAAGATTTCTTTTCTTTTCTATTCTTTTTTGTGACAAAATTCAACATTTTTTGATGAGAAAAC
>NW_007018376.1:0-1714 GCF_000164805.1 Carlito syrichta
AAAGATGAATGGATAAAGCCATTGGGGCATAATACATCAATGAAATACTGTCAGCCTTACGAAAAGGAAATCTGCAATATGTGAAAACTGGATGGAACTTGAAGGCATTATGCTAAGTAAAATAAGCTAGACAGAGAAAGACAAATACTACATGATTCCACTTATATGAGATATATAAAGTAGTCAAATTCATAAAATCAAAGACTGGTATAGCAGTCACCAGAAACTATGGGGAGGGAGAAATGGAGAGTTACTAATCAGCAAGCATAAAGTTTCACTTAAGCAACATTAATAGGATATCTTGGTGAGTGTGTGTGTGTGTGTGTGTGTGTGTGTGTATGTGTGTGTGTGTGTGTGTGTGTGAAACAAAATTTTATAGAAAAAGATGATGAGATTGATTAAAAAAAGAAATATCCCCCTTGGTCTCTCTTCATGCCAATTATCTTCCCCTCAACTCTTTCATTATATTTTAAAACACCTTTACACGTACATATATGAAATATATTATTATGTGTTTTATATTTATTACTTCCCCTAAATCTTTTTTTGGACTGTTTGCTAATTTATATGGCTATCAAATTTTTAATTATTTCCTCACTTTTTTGAATGTACTAGTTTAAAGATAATGCATTTTATTTCCATTATTTGAAGGACTACTCTTAAGGTTTTAGTCTGCATGCACAGTTATTTTTATAGTATTTACCAACATATCATGTCACCTTCCAAAGATGAGAGCCTTAGTAACCTTTCATGTTCCTACAAATTTTCTCCTCAAAGTATCTTCTCCCAGCATCTGCTGGAATATTTCCATGTCTTTGTGATCTAGAGCAGGGATCAACAATGCTTTTCTGTAAGGGGCCAAACAATAAATCTTTTGGAATTGAAAGGACATGTGATTTCCATCACAACTATTCAACTCTACTGTTGTAACAGAAAAATAGCCATAGACAATTCATAAAATATATGAGTGTGGCCATATTTCAATAAAACTTTATTTATGAAAACAGAGGAAGGCCCAATTTGGTCTGAGAGGAACAAGTTACTGAACCCTTTGTCTAAGAATTTAGATTCAGGTATTTTAAACGTGAAAATAACTATTATGATTATGATTATAATCAAGATTTAGATATGCCTTTATTTTACTGATCTCTTTTTTCACCTCTGTTGCTGAAATCCCATTCCTATCATCTAGATTTTTGTTGTTGTTGTTTTTTACTGAATACATCATTTAGGATCGAGGTCTCTGAATAGTAAAATCTATCATTCTTTTTATGCCTTGAAATGTTTTCATTTTATTCTCCCTTTGAGTGATATTTAAGCTAGGTATCATTGGCTGTTTTCTCTCCTGAACCTCCTGAACTCTGATTGCAATAATAGCTCATTGTATTATGGTGCTAAGAAATCTGCTCCATGGCATTTCTTTACAGGTCATCTAACTTTTCTCTCTGGTAGTTTTTAAGACTTTTCTATTTCTCTGTGATATTCTACAAATTTCCGCATTCTTTTTATATCTAGGAGTTTATTTTAGTTTTACTTTTATTTTTATTTCTTTTGTTTAGAATTTAATGAAGATTCAACCCCTGACCTTCCTCCTGAAATTATTCTGAAGACAATGTCTTTCTTGAATTTTGAAAAATTGTTAACTGTTACCTCCTGAGATAATTTTTCTTCCCCATTTTCTCTATGCCTTTCTTCAAGGATGCCTCTCCAACTG
>NW_007018377.1:0-1398 GCF_000164805.1 Carlito syrichta
CACACACACACACACACACACACACACACACACGCACACACACACACGCACACACACACACACACACGCCCCCATGGGAAAGGAAATACACCACTATCCTGTGAAAGGAGCTGCATGTTAATGACCTTCTGGAGGAGGGAGGGCTCGAGACCATACATGACCAACCCTGATGACCACAACATGGTTGCCTCTTCTGCTTTCTTCCTTGCTTTCAATCTAATTAGACAGAGCTAATGAAGAGGCAGCAATGGTGCTTGGTTCAGCTGTTCCAGACCCCAGTGTATCTTTCTTATTAAAAATAGAGAGACCCAAGGGTTCAATTTGGTAAAAACACACAGAGAGGCACATTTTTTCTTAAAAAAAAAATTTTTTTTTGCAATAAAAACCGTATCTGTTTAATAAGGACCAAAAACTCAAATGTACAATAGTGAGATCCCTGGCAGTACCTGTCTGCATTTTCAAAAGTGTCTTCAAAGACAGAATATTAGAATAACCAAAGACCTGCATTCCAGTGTCAGCTCTACCATTTACCAGCTGTGTGATCTTGGGAAAAATATGTAACATCGTGAGCCTCAGCTGTGTCATTACCAAATGGGAATGATGCCCTGCCTATCTCACAGTGTCTGGGGGAGAGAATATATTTTGAAGTGCTTTGTAAGCTTTAAAGCACTTTGCTAACACCTACTGAGTCAACAAATATTCACTGAGGGCTTGTGAGGTTCCAGGTATTGTTCCCCTTCAACCGTTAACGTTATTACCAACATGGCACCTCTTCCAGCTCAGCCATTAGATGTCAATTTCAAACGCAGGCTGCTATATGGTCTCAAGCCAACCTCTCACTCACCCATTTTTCTTCCCAATCAGGGCATTAGTCACTTGCCTCCATCAGGAGATATCTAATGACATCTCAGCCCTAGAAGGCCCTGGAACATGTTAGCACAAACGTTGATGGGGATAGGAGCCTCTTGCCACCTCTGCTGCCCCGGAAGACCTGATCTTGAGAAGCTTCCAGAATCTCTTCATAACCACAGAATAAGATGGCTTTCACAAGCAGGGCCAAAGGTGGGGAGGGCAGGTAGGTAAACAGATGAGAAGCCTGTGTGACTGCATCCTTTTCCAGTATCAGTGCCTGGCTCCACGTCCACATCACATGGCCTTCACCTTCCTAGTCAGGAAAGGTTTAAAGTATGTGAAGTTAGCAACTCAGAAGCAAGCTCTGTATGCCCTTCCTGTCCTGACCTTGCTCCTTGGTTTTCATTCCAGAAACAATCCTCTGCCTTCTGCCAGAGGTCCAGCAAGTGTGACCCTGAGTTGCTTCCTCTATCTGAATCCCCACTTAAGAAACCTCCCACAGAGACCAGAGTCCTACCTGCTTTTACTCCAAGAGACTGTCTTGAT
>NW_007018378.1:0-1375 GCF_000164805.1 Carlito syrichta
AATGCCTCTGCCTGCCGGCCTGAAGGCCCAGGCTGGTTGGAATCTGACAAGGACTTATTACTTTAGAAACTTTTTTCAGGGGTTTGGTTTCATCCCCTGGATTCTCTCTGCACGGTGATAGATGTTTTTCTCCTGAATGTTTTTGGATACTGAGACTATTTGTGTGGTTTGTGAGTTAGATATTAGGAAGCAGTTAGAGAGAGAGAGAGAGACAGAGAGAGACAAAGAGGTAGATAAGAGAGAGAAGAAGGAAAAAAGACAACTGAAAGTAGGTGGAAGAGAGCAGACAGAGACCAGAAAGGAAAATGAGCTGTCGGATAAGGATGAGGCTCAGAAAAGCCTGGCCAATCCCTAACCCCAAGCCCCCAACCCTGTCTTTATTCTCTAGGCTTCTCTTAGTATCTCTCAAGGAATACTTATGCAATAGTCCCCCACCCCTCCAAGGGGCACAGAAATAGCACTTCTGGTCTCACCTTCAGCCCTAACAATTCCTTGACCCTTTTGCCCTAAAATCTCATCCCTATATTTTGTCGGCTGCCATTACCCCTTTCCTTCCTGTCAAAGGCTAGGCGACTGAATTATGAATTAAAACGTTCTCATGCCATCATTCCCCAGCTTAACCTGGCCCTGCCACACTCACATCTCTTTGCCCACTCCCTCGAACACCTTCGGTTCCCTCCTCTGCAACAGACTTCCCCCAACTCCCCACTCCAGCTGAGGACAGATCCCACCTGGAATGCTTTCCAAATCACCCAGTGTTTTCTAAAGTGTGTTCCCTGGATCATCTGGTTCAGAATCGCGAGGGTGGGGTACTGGAGTAGGGGGAACGAGGGATTTTTTTACACGTAGATTCCTGGGCCCATCCTCCAAGCCCTAAACCAGCCTGGGGACTGGAGGTGGGGGCAATTTTGAAAAGGGACATTTTTAGTCCTTGACCCAGATGGTTGTGAAACACAGTGAAGTTGAAGAACCTTAACAAGGCCTTCAGGCTTCCCTGGTTTTTGGTTTTTGTTTCCTCCAGACCAGCTCCGAAGAGCAGAGGTTCTCTTCCCCCACCACACAGGGTCATGTTGGAAGCCTGAGTCACACACCTTGCAAAAGTCACCAAAACCCTCCAGTCCTACACTGTCTCATGTTAACACAGGGGTCAGCATTGGAATCACAAGTGGGAACAAGGACAGGACAGATGACATATACAGGCAAGGATGAGGCTGACCTGGTGGGAATTCGGGGGTTGGGAGCTGCAGCCCAGGTTAAGGGGCAACTGCTTCTCCGGTGGATGGGAATGCGGCCCAGAGAAGCCAAATCTTCTAATTTTTGTTTTTGAGTTGGAGTCTCACTCTGTCGCCCAAGCTGGAGTGCAGTGGCACACTCA
>NW_007018379.1:0-1352 GCF_000164805.1 Carlito syrichta
CAATACAGTTTATATATGAAGGACAATGGAAATTAATATTAAGTATATACAGAATAAGAATATCTATTTCTGTATACCACCAATATTAATGTATTTTTCAATTATATCAGATATAGATGTAGATATAGACATATAGATAGATAATGAATGTTTACATACATAATTAAACTATAAGAAAGATAAAGTAATATTGAAAATCCTATTAGAAACAAAAAATATGAGCGTTAAAAATGTCAAATATAGATCTTTTAGAATAAGAGGAAAAACTTAACGGAGGGAAACCAAAGCAAAAAATGAAAAGAACACTTGAAAGAAATAATATAATTTATACATTATTATATTTAATATCTTATTAAAAATAACTACTCTTCTCCCACAAACCCAAATTAAATTAACATAGCCTAAAGCGAGAGAGGTAGATTAAGAACATACCAAGTTCCTCATCTTAAATTATATGAGGTAACTTTTTTCCTTTATTCACTAAAGAAAAAGCCAAAACAATATAATTAATTTAAGACCATGTATATCTGATGTGCTATCCAATGGTTTAAATTTGATAGTCTGATCAGAAGTATAGCATAATGGATAAGAACATCTGCTTTGGAGTCAGACAAACTGAGGGTTCAAATCTGTTGTAATGTTTGCTAGTGCTTGATGTTGTTTTAAATTCAGTGCTTTGGTTTACTTACTTGTAAAACAATTATTATACCCCCAAAAGGATCCTGATGATTTGATTAAATTAAATTATAGTCATCTTTACAACAGTGTCCAGCACCTAGAAACCTTATGTATTTGTTATTATTATGGTTAAAAGAAGCAAAGGAGTTCACATTGTGTGCTACTTATAAGACATAAATCTAAATAAAGAAGACGCTCAAAATTAAGAATAAGTTTAGAAAAATACACATGAGTCAAAATATAAAAAATAAAGGAATATAAATATTAATACCTAAAGAAATTACATATCCATGAGAAGTAAATGGAAATAAGAAGGTGAGTAAAAGTCAAACTAATATTCATAATAAGGATTTACGAATCAAGATTCTCTGTATATTTAAATATATGGTAATAACATCTATTTTTAAAACAGTTGGAAATTCAAAGAGAAATGAACAAATACATAAATGTATAGGGAGATTTAAACACAGAACTATTGGTCTTTGAGCATAATAGATTAAATGGATAAAAGTAAAGTTACAGAGGATTTGAATAATTTAATAAGGTTGAACTTTGCTTATACGTCTTTGATATTTGTGCTTTATCACAAGTATACTTCCTTTCCATCCAAATGCCTCTCAAAAAAATTTCCAAAAGAATTAAGAGCTATACATCCCAACAGGAACAAAAACCAC
>NW_007018380.1:0-1812 GCF_000164805.1 Carlito syrichta
GTGGGAGCTATGCTGTCTCTTGTAGTTCTGAGAGGTGGATAAGGTAGAGGATGCAGAGCTAGGATTCAGAAACTACTTGCAAATCACAATGTCTGCTGACTGGGGTATGGGTTCCCTGAGACTCACTCCCCACCACCACTCTATGTGACAATGCAGTGTGTATGTGTGTACCCCCTGAGTTCAAGATAAAGTAACAGCAATGAGGAGAACAGAGAAAAGTAGAATTAAATAGAACAGACAAAAACAAATTAAAAGCAGAAAACCCCAGAAAAACAAAAGTAGAAACCAAAGCAAAAAAAAACCAAACAAACACACACACAGACAAATAAAAATCAAAACAAACTGGAAAAAACAAAACAAACAAAAAACAGGAAAACTGAACACACACACACACACACACACACACACACACACACACACACAAAACACAGAAGGAGAAGGAAAAAAAGGAATGCAAATCAAACCCTCACATATACATTCACACACACTTTCAACTAAAAACAGATAAGAACAACAACAAAACCCCAAAGGTTGAAACAAAAAACCTGGCCTCTGGTGGCAGGTTCTGTAATTGTTCCTCTCAGCTGCTCACAAGTAAGCCCCTCTGCTGTCTCCTGCAGTGCTTTGGTCTCATTCATAATTTCCCCAGTATGCAGTCCAGGGAAGGAGGAGGGGCCGGTGGGGGGGTGTGAGGCTTCAGTCCTCTCCTCCTACTCTCATGTGGTGGTGGGGCGGGTAGCCCCTCCAGTGGGAAGGTGTGAGATTGTCTCCTCCCCCGGGTACTGGCAGGGGCACCCCAGCCAGGCTTATCCTGGAGTAGAGTCCTTCTATCACAGCTGATGTCCAGGCTCCACCTGGGTTCATCCCTCTCAGTTGTGCCCCAGCAGTGTGGATTTAACAATCAGAGGATTGCTCGTGGGACGGGGTTGGGTCCTCCCAGGACTCACCTCTGATCTCTCAGGGGAGTCTTCCAGTAGTGGGATTGCTGGGTCAAATGGTAGTTCTCTTTTTAGTATTTTGAGCTATCCATACAGTTTTCCACAGAGGGGTAACTAACTTAAATTCCCGCCAAATAGTGTACAAGCAATCCCTTTTCTTTGTATCCATGACAATATCTGTTGTTTTTGACTTTTTAATAATAGTCACTCTGATTGGTGTAAGATAATATGTCAGTGTGGTTTTAATTTGGACTTCTCTGATTAATCATGTTGAGCATTTTTTCATGTGTTTGTTGACTGTTTGCATTTCTTCTTTTGAGAAATGTCTGTTTATGTCTTTTGCCCAGTATTTAATGGGGTGGTTTATATTTTTCTTGTTGAGTTGTTGGAGTTCCTTGTAGATTTTGGATATTAGTCTTTGCTAATACTTCCTTTTATTTTGTAGGATACCTGTTTATTACTATTATTATTATTTTGCTATGCAGAAGCTTTTTAGTTGAATTAAGTCCCATTTATCTATTTTTATTTTTCTTGAATTTGCTGTCAGGATCGTCATCATAAATTTTTTGCCCAGATCGATGTCCAGAAGTTTTTCCCAGGTTTTCTTCTCAGCTTTTTAGATTTTCAGGTCTTATGTTTGGGTCTTTAACCCATCTTGACTTAATTTTTATGTATGGTATGAGATAGTAGTCTAGTTTCATTCTTCTGCATATGGCTAGTCTGTCTCCCAGCACTATTTATTGAGTAGGGTGTCATTTCCTCATTATTTATTTTTGTTGACTTTATCAAAGATCAATTGGTTGCAGGCATTTGACTTTATTTCTGGGTTCTCTGTTCTGTTCCACTGATCTGTGTGTCTATTTTTGTGCCAGTA